>NW_020955517.1:594773-600115 GCF_003031625.1 Empidonax traillii
CACAGTGTGCGCGGAACTGAGCCCACCCTTTAATCCTGAGGTTCATCTGCCGGGGCCAAGCACGCTTGGACGGTGGCAGCGAGGTCCTCAGGACGTAGATGGATTGCCTTACAGGGCTAGCGAGCTCCATCTGCCCGGGGAGTGTCCTAACTGGGAATCGAACCCAGATCTCAGCGTTGACAACGCTGTGGTTTAGCCACTGCACCACCAGGGACACTCAACCAACAAGGTACCATTTAGCTGTGCGAAAGCAGTAGAGGAAGGACACCAAGCTCAAATCTAGCAATGCCCCAGGTAGTGCAGGGTGACAGGTAATAAATATATAAACAGCAAAGAGCCATGCATGGGAGGAGATTTTGATCCCCTCAAAAACAAGTGAAACTGACTACCACTAAGAAAAACAACTACCAGCTGTCAGATGTCATGTTGCTTCTACGTTACACCCATTTCCCACCTCCCCTCTATTTCAACTGTAAATTCTCTGATAAGGAAACTGCTTCTTCCTTTGCATTTTCAAAGTTCATGCTTGTTATTGCTGTAAGCTGGAGAATATCAAAAATGCTGTCAAGCACATGGACTGCAGGAATAAGAATATATTCCAGTTATTTCTCTCAAAATTAGAACAGTCTCATAGACTTGCTTGCAAACTACTTTTGGATCAAAACCAACTTCTTAAATACATATTCTTTTAACCTTGTAATTGAAACCGCAACCAAGTTCCCCAAAAAGCTTTTCTTTCTCAACTGAGAGCTACATACCTCTCAGATTTCTGGGATGTATCTGCTTTGTCCGAGGCATTTTCCTCTAATCTCATGCACAACTTTCTCCTCTCAGAAACGAAAAGTACAGCAAGCAGAGAGATGGCAGCTCCATAAACTTGCCAAAGGGCTCAGTTAATCCGTATGCTAAAAAAACAGAGAAAGAAAGTTATGAGATGTAGGCATCAGTAAGGAAAATAAAGATACCTATCTGATCCTCTTCATCCTCAAAACAGCTGTGGAAAATAGCAACAAGTGTTTCTGTACCTATCATTTGCTAAGGAAACTTTCCTGTCTGAACATCCAGGAGCCACCCTGTCAGTGAAACTCCCACCACCAGACAATTACACTGCTGGGACCAAAGTCCCTTCGCAGTGGGCGACTCCACTGTGAGGATGTGAGCCCGCTTGTCTCCCTACACACCCCACTCTCACACAGTCAGACAAGATTTCCTTACAGGCTCAACCCCAGGTTTCCCATAGCAGAATTTCAGACCTCTGGTTCCTTTATTTTTTTCCCGGTGCAACAACAGAGTAACAGCCTGAGCTGGTGCCTCTGAGGAAGGATCCCAAAGGACCCCCTGAGCCTTTATATCCTCACAGTCTTACAAACATCATAGTCTGGGGTCTTCCAGCTGAGCCCTTGTCTCCTGCTGTGTTTCTGGTCACCTGGCCAAGGCCACAGATCCCTGTGCCCTTTGTTGTGCAAAGGGCTAGCACTAGTTCCCGGCCTCTTGCCTGGGGCTCCCGCCACCCAGAGTTCAACCTGCAGCTTGCATTGCAGCTGCACACCCAGCTACCTGCAATGAATGAATTCCTCAACAGGTTTCATGGAGTGAAGTGTTCCAGTCTCTTAAGAAAACCACATGAAGATGAAACTGCTTTTAGAATTACTCAGGAAGCATGAGAAAATTAAGACACTTTTCCACATTTGTCAGCTGTTTTCTAGCCAGAAAATATCTTCCAACAACCCTTGTCCCATGCAAATGAATCCAGAAAATGAAACAAAATTTGACATCAGGCTTTCAGCTACAGATCTTCATCTTGGGGTGGGGGGAGTGCAGAGTGGAGGGCAAGCACACAAAGCATCACCCTATTTGTAATATTAGCTACCTACAGAATCCTACATGGAGCATGCAAGTGTGGAACAACTCCCCATGGGATATTTCTGCTGAAATATCAGTGTGCAGGAGAGAATCACAGTCGCTTTTAACCCACATGCACTTTCTTATGAATTGCTTACTGTTTAAGGAGCATTTTGTTCGGTTTCTTAAATCACACAGGATGTGAAATCTCCCACAGATAAAAACTTAAAATATGACTGGTGTAATTATACTCTTCTATCTAAACAAAATAAAAAATTAACCACTTTCCACTTCTTTTTATAGTAATACTACTTCATGTTAAGAGATTAGTTTTTTAGCAAGCACTAGGAAGAAATTTTTTAAAAACTAAATGAACTTCAGAACGGCCCCTAATATGGGTAAATTGATTAAGGACAGCTACTCAAAGGAGGAAGTATGTAGAATTCTTAGCATTTGTTATAAGTATCTAGGGCTGCTTCTTTTGTTTTAGTTGTTTGTTTTTAAGACAACCACGTTTTCGTAAAAATTGAATTTAAACCAAATTAAAATACACTACTTGCAACCACCCCTTCAGTCTACATACTATTGAGATATATAATAATTCATTTTTAATGTTTCTTTTGTCTGTTTCTGCATAAAAAGACCCAAACAGAAGAAAAAAAAATTACTGCAACTGACACAAAGGAAAGCTGGAAAATGTTATTCTAACTAAATGGTTCTTCACTAGGGTATTATTGCACGTTGAAGGATAAACATGGAAAAATATGAAACAGACCCCACTGCCTGTCAAGTTGTTCCTGCATATCACTTTATTTGCAGGTATAACAGAAATGTTTAGAAATAAAATAAAACCCTATGCTAAAAGGTCCATTTTCCAGGTCTCGGACACAATGGAAATGGAGATAAGTGGCTGGATGGCTTGAAGAGACCAGCACCCCCTTGAACCCCAGTCACTTTTTCCTCTAGGTGAACCGGGAAAGTCCCAGGGACTGGGCTGAGGTTTTTAAAGATTCTAATAAAAAGTCACTTCTTTACACAAGTTATTTGGAGCGAGACTTTGAAATCCCCCGGGGTCTCCGTAAATCAGGAACCCTTCCCGACGCTTCCCTGCAGCACAAATGACATCTTCCTGACGCTTTAAGGCCATCACCGTCCCCGCTCTCCAGCGGGACCCTCTCCTTCGGAGAAGAGATAGCCGTATGAGAGCCACGGCGGAAACACCGGGCAGGACCCACGCCAAAAGTCATTCCCTCTTTCAGTTGAGAAAAAAAAAAAAAAAAAAAAAAAAAAAAAAAAAAAAAAAAAAAAAAAAAAAAAAAAAAAAAAAAAAAAAAAAAGAAAAAAAAAAGGTAGAGGGAGAAATGGGCCTTTGCGATCGCAGCGGTCACATCCCATCCCATCCCCCCTCACAAAATGGGCGAGCGGGGCGGGAGGCAGCGCGCCCCGGGGCCCGGGGAGCCGCCGGTATGTGCGAGCGGGACTGCGAAGGGAAGGGGAAGAGAGGGAGGCAAAAAATCCATGAATGAATAAAGAGGGAGGAGCCTGGGAAAACCCCTCTGCAACGCCGCACCGAACAAAGCGCTGCACACATGCCGCGGGGGGGTGGGAAGAGGGGGCAGAGGGACGGGGGGACGGCCACGGCCCGGCACCCGGCGGGGACGGCGGAGGGGCCAGGAGGAGCCGGGCCGGGGCTTTGCACCTCCCGGCGCCCCCGAAACGCCGGCTGCAGAGCCGGGGGGGGGCAGCGCACGGACAAACCCGCCCGGGGCACCCCCGGGGCAGCGCGGGCGGTCGCAGCCGGAGAGCGGAGTCCCTGCGCGTCCCGGAGGGGCCGTGGCGGAGCGGGGTGGGCTTGAGAGGGAGGGGGGAAAGGGGGGGGGATCAGGGCCTGCGGTCCTCCCTGTACCCGCCTGCCCACCCGTTCCCCCCCCCCCGGCCCCCCCCGCGCTGCCGGCGGAGGACACATTGTGTTGTGGCTGCCGCAGCTCCACGCCGAGGGGGGCGGCGGGGGGCGGCCGTCCCGCCCCGAGCCCCCGTCCCCGCAGCGCCCCCCGAGCCCCCTCCCGCCCCCCGCGGGGCCCGCTGCAAACCTGGCGGAGGGGCCGGCGCGGCGGCGGCGGCTGATGGCGGCGGCGGCAGCGGCGGGGAGCGCGGCGACCCCTGCGCGGCGGCGGCGGCGGCGGCGGGAGGGAGGAAGGGAGGAGGAAAGGAGAGAGGGAGGGGGAGCGGGGGGGGCCGGGAGCCTCCTTCACTTGACAACCTCAAACACAAACATGACCCAGCGCCGCCGCCGCCGCGCCCGCACACACACACACACGCACACACAGAGCCCGGCACCGGCACCCACCCCTCCTCCATGCACCGTCCCCCCGGGCCGGCCAAGGCACCGCCCCCCGGCACGGCCCCCCTCCGCAGCCCCCGGGCCCCCGGCCGCGCCCGCCCCCCGCGGCAGCAGACCCCTCCTCCGGGCGCCCCATCCCCCATGTCCCACCCGGGAGCCCCCACCGCGGCCCTGCCCCTCGGCCGTGGGGCGGTGGAAGGGGGGACACACAATGCGGGGGAATGCGGGGGGGGGAGGAAAGTGGGAGCCTCCCCTGGCAGGCGGGAGAGGCGGGGCGGGCCCGGCGGGGGAGGGAGGGAGGAGGGAGGGAGGGAGGGAGGACGGGCTCGGCGCATCCGCCGGGGTCCCCTCGGGGAGAGCCGCGCTCCCCGCCGGGCCCGCCCCGCCCCTCCCCCCGGCGCCCCGGTCACCGCCGGGGGGGAGCGCGGGGGGGGCGGGGGGTGTTTTACCTTCTCTCACTTTCTATTGCAGGAAGCCGGGCCGGAGCAGTGACGTCACCGGGTCTCCCGGTCCCGCCCCCTCCCCGGGTCGGGGGAGGGGTCACCGAGGGGGTTTCCTCGCGGCCCGGTGGGGGAGGCACGGCCGGCGCGCCGCCTCCTCCTCCTCTGCCTTCTTCTCCCCCTCACCGGCGGGACCCCTGGCCCGCCGCCGCCCCCCCCAAGCCCCAGCTCCTGTCCCGAGGGAGGGGGACCCACTCGCCGCCGCGGCCCCCGGGAGTCCCCTCAAGGGGGGGGGGGGGGGGTCCCCTCCCCGGCACGGCACGAGGCAGCGGCCGCCGCCGCTCGGGGCGCTGCGCCGGGTGCGCGTCGCGCTCCCCCCTGGCACGGCCCGGCCCCCGGGGCAGCGGCACGGCCGGGCGCGCATACACACACACACACACACACACACACACACGGACGGACACGCAGCGAGCCGCGGCTGACGCGGAGATCCCGGAGGTTGCTCCCCGCCCGGACGGGCTTCCCCGCGCCCCCGCCCGCCCGCCCAGCCCGCCGCGCCCCAGCGCCGCCGCCGCCGGGCACACTCACCGCCGCGCCCCGCATCCCGTCGCGGCTACAACTTTCCATCCCGGCCGGCAGCCGGCGGCGGCAGCGAGCCCCTCAGCCGCTGGAAGTGGGCGGGGGAGGAAATACGAGGAGGAGGCGCGTCGTGCTCTCCG
>NW_020955517.1:606484-655525 GCF_003031625.1 Empidonax traillii
AAAAATATAGTTTCTATCTTATTTTGACCAAACTGAGTAACAGCCATTCCGATGAATTAAATGTGGGTACATTTGTGGAAAGGAGAATCTGACACTGATGTACAGTTGTACTTGCAGATAAGCTCACGGCAACACAAGGAAAATCAGAAGTTAAGACACTGGATCCTTCACCGTATTAAATTATTGTGGTTCCTTCAAGACCAATAGATTATATTATTGCCATAGAAATCCTATAGGAGGAGTGACTGGTCAGCCCATGAAACCCAAATATCATGTGCACTCACTTCTTAGAAATACTGAGTTTGTCACTGCTTAACCAGGAGAAATCCAGCATGAAGGCCAGGCCAGCTGAGATAAAGAAAACCAGCCACGTGAGGCAGATGCTGGGCACAGATAGGAGATGAGCTTGCAAAGAACAGCTCAGTTCCCTAAAGGCTTCAGGCACCAGAGTGCAGAGAGGGGGAAGGGTACATAGCACAGCTGTGAATCCCTCTACAGAGAAGTATTTCCTTTGTGGAGTAATTTTTCCTGTGCCTATCTTCAGGAAAGAATTTGTGTGTCTGTTAAGTCTCACTAATGCACTCTCAGAAAGCTGGAGCATATGCTCAAGGGCTTCTTGTATCAAGTTTTACAGGCATCATTTGAGCAAGTGAGTTATCCCCTTGGCTTAGTGGGACCATGCATACCTAGAATCCCTGATGATCTTGCTGTTGACTCAACAGTAAACTTCATACAGAAAAGGAAAGTGAATGTTACCGAATCAACAAAGTTCATAGAGAATTGAAACATAACTGAACCCCTCCTCCCATCTAAGGCTCCATTTTGGGTATCTGATCCTGTGAATAGCTTGCACAATGAGGCATTGAGATCAACAGGGCTACCAAACCACAGGGCCGATTCTGCAATGCTCCACCATGTATGTTCTTATTATCAAGGCTATAGTGCCATTCTGGTGAAACATTTTAGAGATCCTTGTCTGGTAAAAAAACACAACTGTGCATTAGTTTTTGTTGTCTCTTAAATAGAAATACACAAAGCTGTAAAAACACTTCTAATTATGTTTAAAAACCAATCATGTTAAAACCAAAGCTCATGCCAAGAACATTTTATTCACACAAACCAAGAGATGCAGAAACGCTTCACTGTTTTGGACTGTAGGATGAAGTAAGCATGATAATTCAGTCTGGTTTATGGAGGCCAAACTCATGGTACCCACGCTTTTTATCTCCCCTTTTCCCATCGCAAGCTGCCTATAAACTTTTTTTTTTAAATATCCTTTCCACTTACACATTCCTTTTACTTACTCCTTCATTTCCTACTCCTATTCCCAGGACCTGTCATCCTGTTGAGTATTTTGTCTAGTTGTTCTCTACACTACTCCTCTCCCAACTTCAAAGCACCTTTTCCCTACCCAGGTTGCATTAGAGACACTATGTGTTCCACCTTATTTTTCCTGATCTGATGCAATTTTTGAGAAGTTTCAGGTTAGGAGAGGAAGGACTTCGCTCATTTCTCTATCATCTTCCCTCGTGGCTAACCATTTGGTGAGCCATACACGGAAGTGCAAATGGCCGCTCCTGGTTTTCAAGTTTGGGACCTGCTGCCCAGTCCTGTTACTACTGAGACCAAAAAAATTCCTTGATATTGTGGAGTTGGTTGGATGCAGGGACAAAAAGTGATCAAAAGCTGATTCTGGAAGTCTAGTGCAGAAATACCATCAACTGCAGAGTCAAAGTCCTCTTGACCTATAAAACACAAGTGCATTGGTCTGACTGATAAAAACAGTGAGTATCACCTAAAATCCGAGCTCTGGAAACACTCACATCACCCACATGAGCCTTGTCAGTGCACATTTCTTACCTAGACTAGGAAGACTTTGCAGGCTCAATCCAGCAAAGTGAAACATTGAATAGAGGATTATCTATATTTGTGGGCAAAGTCATCTAGCCAAATCTGAACCACAGATCTTCATATCTGAAAATAAAAGCCTTATCTAGATTTTCCTCCTGTGTTAGAGATAATATAGCAATGCTATCAGAAACTTCTCTTCCTTCTCTCTATCTTCTGCTGATAATTCCTGCTTCCAGGGGAAGAATAGTCAGTCAGCAACAGCTCCTTCTTCCTTAGCCAAAGAGGTGACTTCAGTTAGAGGGCTTCTGTGGAGTAGGTTGGAGTCACCATCTTCTGTCATTTTGGGAGCACTGACCACAGTTACTCATCTCTATGCACTCAAATACATACTTGAAGAAAGCATCAGAGAGCAGCAAAAGCAGGTCTTTTCTCCAAGAAATGGCAAACCAGGAACTGTGGTTGTCCCATAGCCTGCCCTACTGTGCCAGCTGAGCCAAACCAGGTCCAAGCAGGAGCTCAGACCTTAAGGCAAAAGCATGGTGACAGATCAAGACAAAGATCCAAAATCAAAACCAGGAAGCCGGTTCATAGGTCAGGTCCAACAATGTCCAAGTAGGGCCATGCTGACAAGACAGTGCTAAGTTCAGGCTGGGAAACCAGTCCACACTTCGAGCTCCAGAGAAAAGATCTCCATAGCCACTCCTAGCCAGGCTGAGCTGGAAACCAAAACACCTCCAAATAGCTCAGGCAGAGGCTGATGGTCCCCAGCTGAGCTTAAAAGGGCTTCTGGGCCCTTTCAAGGTGTTTGGGTGGAGGTCCCAGGTGGGGTTGGCCAGGTTCATTAAGAACTGCTGGTGTTCTCAAGACCCTGATGGAGAGAATGAGCAAAAAACCTGCAAAACTTACTTGTGTATACACAATGTGCATATCACTATGTCAATTCTCTGTTTCTTAAGCGCCCCTTTTAATTTCATCCGGCTTATGATTTTAGAACCTCTAAGGCTTGGAATAGACCTTAAATCTAAAAATGAATCTGATGTCAGACAACAAGCAAAAGATTAGGAAGTTAAAGAAAGACACAGCTGCAATAAAGGGATTGCAAGTACTTTTAAACAAAAGCTCCAAATGCAAATAATATAGCCTGTATTCAAATTTGCATGCAAGCTACTTTTAAATTTATTCAAGGACTTTTTTAGTTTGCTTGTATACAATACATTATAAATCTGGGAAGAATTCATCTGCACTTCCTACGCTTTTTTTTTTTTTCCTGATTTCTAGTACCACTGCTACCTGTTATATTCACTTTTAGACTGTTTCCCCCAAATTGATCCTCCCTTTGGTCTTTCTGTTCCACAAGAGTAACCTTTCTAAGCTTCTCTCTATTATTTGTGGTCTTTGGTGGCACCTGTAGTCCTTCTCAAGTTAAAAGTCAGCTGAAAAATTAGTTCATGTGCTGTTTGCCTCCTCTCTGCTCTAACTAGTGAGTATCTGACACATCAGTCAGGTTTTTCCAAGCAGTGTACAGACAGACTCCCGTGCACACAAACACACAGAATTGGGCTTGCAAGTGCTGGGTTTCCTGGAACGAGATTATATTCTAATTATCCTGCAGCAAGACATTTTACGGCTGCTGAAAAAAGTATATGAAATACAAAATAATGTTTCTTATTAATAACTTACTTTACCTCATGTCCCAGCTTAATTTGGTTTTCTCTGTATTTACAGTCTGATTTTATATGATAATTATTCCTGGAAAAAATAATCTGAAACAGTTTTTGAAACATTTAATTTTGCAAACATTCCCATACAAATGCAAATCCTTTAATAATGTTCAGATATTATGTTTATTCTTCCTTCTTCAGTGCAAATTTGTGCAATTAGGTTTTAATTTCATTTATGTTGGAATCTTTTAATATTTAAAATCCTGTCCCTGTGCTAGCATTACCTCCAACGGACCAGGCTGAAGTCAGATGGGTTTCAAGGCTGTGAATAAACGTCTTCTACTCGCTTTCCTTTTTCAGCTGTGATTGCGTGTGTACAGTCCCACATGGAGTTCACAGTTTCTGCTTTGCCAGCAGAAGGGGTTGTGTGGACACTCCTTGAGCCGCTCCACTGTATGTGGGCTAGTTCAGACTGCCTTCTTCAGCGGTTTGAGATAACTGAGTTAATTCTGTAAAGAAGCAAGTGGTGTACGTAAACATATTTCCACCTGCTGGTAGGTTGGTGGGAATGGAGACCTCTGGCACTTGAACAGTAACTAACACCTCAGGGCTGCATTGTCTTCAACCAGCAGAGACAGTCACACAGTAATCATGTGTTTATGACCCGGTTTAACTAAGACCTGGAAAGCAAGAAGGTTGCAAAAGCTTTGAGAAGAGATGAGGGAAACCAAAAAGAGTGGTGCATGGTACTGCATGTGAGCATGCAGGACACCGTGAGCAATTGCACAAGGCATTTCCCACTGAGTTGTTCTGGAAAATGCAGGTGTGGAGCCAGCCTACAGTGAACCCTCCCAGATTGCACAGATGACTCAACAGAACTTCAAAACTATCTCTATGGAAGAGTTGTTCAAGGATGATTCATGACCACTGACAGGAGAGGGTTATCCAGGGTGAGGACAAGGACAATTTCAGTTTCTGAAACAGCTTTAGAGAAGAAGCATCTGATTCACACTCTGGCCAGCATGAGTGGCTGTCATGCTCTGTGTAGAGGCTGGCAGCTGCATAGCATGTCTTAATGAACGAGGTCTGAAATATTTCAGAAACTACAGAGCAACCCATTACTTTTACACCAATTTCACATAGGGCACATTTGGGCAGGGACTGCAGCTAACCGCATCCAGGAGCTCTCTCAGATGCAGTGAGTGTTTCTCTTCATACTACCAGAGCATGGTCATATCGGGAGAGAACCCTCACATCACAGAAACCAAAGCTGAGGATGTGGAAAAAGAAAACCAAAAGTGATGGAAAGAGCACCATACATGAACATTTGTGTCCAGGCAGCTTCTTGCACCCTTTTCCATCCTTGTAATTATGGGAGGAGGGGGTGGGGCTGCCAAGATCCAGCCTTCAATAAAAGGCATCTGTTTCTCAAGTGAAAACCATCACTTAGTTGCTAACAGCACACAGTAACTCTACACACCAGTGCAGAGCGGGAAATGAAAAATGCCTTTTCTAACTATGTTATAATGGCAGTTTTAGGTAGATGGAACATTAGCAGTGGATGCCAAGCTGGAAGCTGGCCACACTGTTGGCTTTTCAAGAGCAGCTTTGGTCTTTGGAAGCTTTTCACAAGCTTACAATGCTTCAGAAGAGTCTACTTTTGTCTGGTATTACAAAAATCAATCACATCACTTGTACATAGTATGAATGGTTACCATGTGGACAGCCCCTTCAAGCAGCTGACATTTGTTCCAGGTTATCTCATCCAGTGTGCCACAGGAAGCGTTCTCCACCTTTATGATGCAGTTTATCAGAAGACCATTTCCATTTTTAAACTTAGATTTTCTCTTTCAAAGAGTAATAGATTATTCTGCTCCCAACAGGCAAAATTTGTTCCTTCAGGGAAGGTTTATGTGCTGGTCAAGTGCCTTGTAAGCCATTTCAGGGCCTGCATACAACACTCATGTCACTGTAGTGGTGTACCTCCTTTAATTTCCATAAAATGGATGTAGAGCTGTAGCTACCCTTCATTCTTTCTTTCAGTGGAGAAAAGCCACACAAGGTGGTAGAAATTATGCCAATGTTAAGTCTCCTTTCTGTTGGTGAATCCTGCACAATCAAAACAGATGCATTTTATACCTGCATATCACTCAAGGTACACCACAGCAGAAGGGCAGGCTTCCAGGCTCAGCCCACGTATCTTCACTGCAGCCTTTTAGAATAACAGAGACAAGCAAAACATCCTGAAAGCCATTTTGCTTCACTCTGGGGGAGTCGCTTAACTTGCTAATATGAAGTTAGCAGACCACCTTATATATTCTTGTATCTTCCCTGAGGATGGCATAAGGATTAAGACATCCTCATCAGTAGTTGATGCTTGGTTGCTGCACTCAGCCTGTTTGCTTCTCCTTTCAAACTGCTCTTGGGACCACCAGCAGTTGGCATGAATCAAAGAAGCTTCCAGACTCCAGTTGCAGTTAGGAAACTAGTTTTGTTCACTGCTGGCCTAAGATTCAGAGTATGGGCGTGGTTCAAAAAAACATATTTCCCTTTTCCACTCCCTGCTCCCCACAACATGCCCCGTTATTCCTTGTATCTGCTGCAGAGACTTGGGACACACTATTTAGCAACTACACGGTGAATCAGTCATGTTACACAATGATTTGATTAAAGGAAACATTCTTCTTCAGCTGAGGCACTGTTATGTCATGGATCTGCACAAAAAACTTTCCAAGCTATCATTCATCCAACAGTCCAGAGCAGCTGTTAATATTTAAGGAGCACCAGAAGTTACTAAGTGTCTCTAAAATACCTATGGGATTTAAATGTTCCCTGTGAGGTCCACTTGATAGACTCATCGTAATTTTGGCTGTGCCGCTGGACTGATTCATCTTCCCCTTGAGTATTTCCTTTAGCATGGCAAAGAAAAGGTAGCAAAAATATATTTCCCGTGGAAAGTCATACATATGCATGACACACATATACTTTATGTAACATGTATTTCCATGTGTGCCAACATACAAAAACGCGATCAGAATACACTTCAGGCTGTAAGGTTCACCATTTAGTAGTTGAGAAACACCACTAGAAATGCTACCCATGCAAAATTAGTTTAGTCCTGTGCAGTGAGCACTGGACCATCACGTCGTGCCCCTTTGCTCTGCGTGAAGGCCACCCCATGCACTGCATGTTGCTGAGGGTGGGACCCCAGCAGAACAGGGTCAGACACATTTTGATCACAGCTCATCCCAAGCAACAGTCTGTGCCCTGGCCCTACCACCAGCCACTCATCACCCCTTCTCTACCAGGGATATGATCACACTTTCTAATCTGCCAGCACAGCTCCATCTGTAGTCATTTGTTAACTCAAATTCTGTCAAATGATCAGGTTTTTTGGGGGGGGTCAGGATGGGGGTTTATATGCTTTTAAATGGCAGTCAAAGCAGTGTCCACGCTAACTCAGATAATTTCTGAAAAACTGAGGAACAGCGAAATGTGCTCTTCTACCAGCAGATCTGAGAGGTCAGCAACCCATGAGACAGGATCTGCTGCAGCCAGAACACTGTGTATGATTGCACCATTAATGAGCTCCTGTTCAATATTTCTTTTCACCATATTGCTCAAGGCATGGCACCAAAGCCTTAGTAATGGTGCCATTCAAACCCTGCGGTGGAGACAGAATTACTAATATCTATAACACCCACCACTCTGGTATCACAAATACCCATTTGTTCATTAATTTTAAATGCCCAGTTTGATTTTTTTTTTTCAGAGGCTTGAGCATTATACAGCACTTTACGTGACAAGGGAACAACTTACACTGACTTTTGCTGCAAACATAAGCGTCAGCACCTGAAATCTAGAATATAGTATGTAAGAAACATACTTGCTTAAATAAGCTGTCAAACTGTCAAAGCTTGATTAACATCATATAGGAATTAGAGCAGAACTAAGGACAGATTTTTATTTTCCAGGGCAAAATACAGCTCTGACAATCTTTACTCTCCATCCTCAGTTCTTTGTCTCATGCAATACACATTTACCAGTTCCTACACTGAACAAAGCAGGGGACTCTGTAAACCCTGGATCTGTCCCAGAGCAGATCCATCCTGTGCCTTCAGCAAAGAAACATCCTGAGGAAAAAAGTATGTATAATGATGCAGCTAACTTTATAAGTCTCATGGCTTATTTTGCAACCTTAATTCTAGCATTGCCCAAAGAGTAAGAGCTTGATATTTAAAAAATTAATTAAGAAAAATAAGGAAAATTACATGGCCATTATTTCCAGAGTTTATAAAATCACACTGAAAGCCCAGAAATGTGTTTCTGTTGTCTCTCAGTATCCCAACACACAGACTGCATAACGTTCTTGAAGACATCACCCACCTGAGCTAAAGGACAACTTTCACCACTGTTTGACCACTGCCCAATATATCTGTCAGGCTCTCTCCCACTATGCGTGTTCATGTATGTGTGTGTCTGTATATGTCACAAACACACACTTTGCAAGTGGGTTTCAGTGCTATTTGCTGACACTGTATGCACCAAAAAAATACAAACTGCAAGAGACACATAGAGTTACAGAATCCTAGAATGGTTTGGTTTGGACAGGACCTTATACACTATCTAGTTTCAAACCTCCTGCCGTGAGCAGGGACACCTTTCACTAGACCAGGTTTCTCAGAGCTCCATCCAGCCTGTCCTTGAACACTTCTAGGAGTGGGACATCCACAGCTTCACTAGGCAAACTGTTCCAGTGCCTCACCATTCTCACAGTAAAGAATTTTTTTCTAGTATCTAATCTAAACCTACCCTGTTTAAGTTTGAATCCATTCCCCCTTGTCCTGTCACTACACGGTCTTGTAAAATGACCCTTTTCCATCTTTCTTACAGGCTCCCTTCAGGTACTGGAAAGCCACAACTAGGTCACTTCAAAGCCTTCTCTTTTCCAATCTGAATAAACCCAATTCTCTCAGCCTTTCTTTGTAGAAGAGGTGCTCCATCCCTCTGATCATCTTGGTGTCCCTCCTCTGGACTTACTCTGACAGGCCAATGTCCTTCCTGTGTTGAAGACCCCAGAGCTAGATGCAGTACTCTGGGTGGGGTCTAACCAGAGCACAGGTGCAGAATCACCTCACTTGACCTGCTGGCCACACTGCTTTTGATGCAGCTGACAATACAATTGGCTTTCTGGGCTGTGAGCTCACATTCCAGTGGGCCCACTTTCTTGAGCTTGTCTAGATCCCTCTGAATGAAATCTCATTCTTCAGGTCTGTCAACAGCAACACTCATCTTGGTGTCATCTGCAAATTTGATGAAAGACACTCGATCTCTTTGCCTATGTCATTAACGAAGATATTAAACAACAGCTTGGACCCCTGGGGGCACCATTTTTCACTGATGTTGATTGGGATACAAGCTCTTTCTGCTTTTCCTTCCCAAGCTTGATTCACTCTGTCTCATCCCACTACAGTGTTTTTACTTTGATTCTTCTCCATTGGTCCACTTTTCAGTCCTATCCATTTCTCCTTGACAGCTGAATCCCTTCCTTCCTCACTTTCTTCCTCCCTTGTTTGGGCTGTGAATTCCCCCTTGAGGCTCTTTGCCAACTACACTTCCCCTTGCTGAATCTCTTCTTCCCCCTTTGGCTTCACAAGCACCCCCTTACTGCACAGTCTCCCTGCCTTGGATGAATTCTCTGCCTTCTCCCTCCTTGTCCAGACAGTTGCAGTTCTACCCCAAAGCTTCGTCCTGAAAAATCTCTCAGCCCACCAGGGTCCCTCCATAGACGCTTCATCTAGCTCCAGTATTCTGCCTTGTCTTATCTTATCTGCTTTCCCCTGTCCTACTGTGGGATGATTTTCCAAACAGTCTCACTTTATTGAACAAGTTCTGATTCTGCTCTCCCAGTTCCCATACTTGCCCTCCTTCTCCATTAGGTTCCATTTCCTTATCAAGCTTGTCATCTTCCCATTAGCTTCATCTGTCTCAGTCCTCCTTTAAAACCCAGTTCCAAGACTCCTCTTCCACAACTTCTCCTCTCTCCAAGTCACTTGGCTGGCAGCAAGTGGATGGATTACCAGTCATGGAAAGAAGCATCTCTGAAGAGTTTTCTAGTTGGTTCTGTAAAAACAAAACCTGTAGCAGGAACTACAGTAGCAGTCTGGTTTTGTCCTGGCTCTGTCCATACAGACATCTTAACCTTAGTATTTTAGCATGTCAGCTGCACAAATAAAACCTTTTGATTGCTTACAATGTGAAATACAGACCTTGAGCTCCAGTCCACAGGGAGTGACAGGCCAGATCTTGGGGTCAGAGACCTGGCACTTACACCACTATAAAAATAGTCAGGACTATCTTTATCCTTCTAGTACATTACTATAAAACCTGTATTGAGTATCAGTATCAGTTATCTGCATGTACTTATCTTAGAAGAATCTGCTCCAAAGGATGAACGACCTAATTAGAACAAAAAAATCTGCCCCAACAAACTAAACAGAAAAAAAAAAACAAACCCAAACAAAATGGAAATGCTATTGCATTAGCATAAGTTAATAGTTTTGGACATACTTAGTGACTGCTAATAGCTTGCTCTGCTAGGCCATTTACACAACGATCTGAAAATCCCTTGAGGTTCCCCCATGAGCAAATGCTGAGAACCTGGAAGAATGAAATAATGAGCTCCTATAAAAAGCTCTCACACACTTGTTTAATTTGGGTTGGAAAACATGCCACATGGATCCTCTGCATTCACATTCCTCTTCACCACTGCTGCTGAGCTAGGAGAACAATGCAGGCAACTCAGAACTTCCCAACCTGCAAGGTATGTCTGTGTTGAAGGTGAGGCCCCAGCAGAGTGCAAGGGGCCTAGTAGCTAAGTTCTGCTCCAGAACTTCTGCTGTGGTCTTGGTTTTGGTGCTGGCAGTAAAGAAAAGCAGCACAAGCATGTAGAGCTGGGACACAGGAGAGCAGCAAAGGCTCTGGCTGGAAAGCTGAAATGGGAAATTTCAACTGATATGGGCAAAGGTGGAAGTTATCAGCTGAGGACAAAGGGCCAGGAGGAAAAGAGCTAAGAGACTGGCTCCAAAAATGTTGGTAACTACTGGCCTAGAGACACTGGCAGCTTGCAGCAATTAATGTATTCCATTACCTCATGGTTTTATGCTTCAGATGCAGATTAATAGCATTCATTTAAAGAATGACATCATCTGCATAAAATCCTTTCCAGTGTCATACAGAATTCTCTTGCTTTCTGATTATTGCTGGTCTACTGGGTTAGTGACGGTGTTTCAAATATTGTTTTACAATTAAAAAAACCAGAAGTCCTTCAATCCTCCATTCAAGCCTGTTTTGTAAGATTCCTCTTAATGGAGAAAGGGACTTTGCATCTGAATACTTCTTTCCGTCGCCTCCACCTTCTCATTCCTACCGCAAACTTTCTGCAGAGGTCCTGTGTGTCTTCACAACCTGAAAGGAGTCTGCAGTGAGGTGGGAGGAAGTCTCTTATCCCAAGTACCAAGCAACAGAACAATAGGAAATGGCCTCAAGTTGCATCAGGGAAGGTTTAGATTGGACATTAGAAGGATGCCCAGGGAAGTGGTTGAGTCGCTGTCCCTCGAGGTATTTAAAAGAAGTGTAGCTGTGGCACCTAGAGACATGGTTTAGTGCTGGCTTCAGTAGTGCTGGGTAAACAGTTGGACTCAATGATCTTAAATGTCTTTTTCAACTTAAATGATTCTATGATTCAGCCTTCACCCTAGCAAGGGTCATCTAGGGGCAGTTTGCACACTTGTGGGAACTTTTTTCAAGGAAAAACAGTCATTAGACTCCTACACACCACTCTACGTAGGCGGCACAATCTAGCCCTGAATTTTTTTTATGCCGTTGCCTTATTAAATATAAATAGTCTCCAAAGATAATAGGACAAAGGAAATAAGACAGAGAATATTCCTTTGGGCAGAAAGTCTCTCAAATGCTCATGTACAACCTGATATCAAAGTACTGCTTGAATTTCAGAGAGGTATGGTCTTAGAATTTTCACAAATCTTCCATTAAACACCAACTGAGTTCAGATGCACGTGACAGAAGGAGAATATGCCCAAGAGTACATGTAAAAATGAATGAGTGAAACAAATTCTAAATACTTTATTGCTTTATTTGTCTATTCATTTTCCAATCCATTTCTACTCTGAAACATGCAATTAAGAACATGTTGTGCTATGTGAAACAATAGGCAGGGTTTACATATAGCTGTCAATTATCACAGAAGGTGCTGGGAAACATTCTGTAAAGCTGGGTCTACAGTATGCAAAAAGGAAATCACAGCTGCAGCTAAGCAAGCAACATAATAATAATTACCCTGAAATCATCTGCTTGAATTTGCAAATGAATTCACCATGAGCAGGCTTAAGTTCAAATAGCATTCCTTTCCTGGCAGCTTTCTGTCAGTTCAATAGCCCAGGCTCTTGTAGAAAGGATACTTACAGGACCTTACAAATGGGAAGATTTTCTGCGTGTCTGATTATTGTTCCCCGCTGTGGCTTGCTGACATACTGCATCTGAATTTGAATAAATGATAAAGCTCTGTCTTTAAAAACAAGGAAGTAGGCAACTCTTTCTATTATTTTCCCTGAAAAGATACTATCTATTGAGAAACACCTTGCTTCTGGCTTGAGCTTTTCATAACTAATCTAGTCCTTTAGCGTCAATGATCTTTCCACTGTTTACCCAGTATTTATACACCACTCCCATAATCTCTTGCAACACTGGTTTTGACAAGGCTAAAACCCTTCTGGTATTCTCCCATAGAATGTTTCTAGATGGTCAAACAACAAAAAAAAACACAAACCAAACCAAACCCCACCAAAACAAACTCTAAACAAAAACAAACCTAAACAATCAACGAAAAAAATCACAAAAGCATAAAAGCAGACCTGTATCCAGTCCTACATATGGAGGTTTTCATATCAAATAGCTGTCACCATGAAAAAACATGAATTCTTAGTACTGTTCTTTGTTGTTGCAAGAAAACAGACTGGCCTGACACTCCAGAGGGAGGGAAAAGACTTTATTGTTTAAACCCCTGGCTAAAAATCAACACAACCCAGTGCACATTAGGCCTGTTTTTCAGAAATGTTAAACACCATAATCTTCCTTGACATCAGTGGAGCTGAAGATGCTCAAACAAGGCCCTTAAAAGCATGATTTGGCTCTTGAGGTAAGTGTAGAGTGAGTCTATGTTCACATGTTAGACTAATGCAGCACCTCATGTCCTCAGGCACATTTATAATTGAGAATGGTGGCAACAGTTCACATCCTTAGAAACCCTTTTCCCTCTTCCAGTCACTTTGACTTGGCATGCTCATTCTCAGAGTGAATCACAAGTACAGCACTTAATAGTTCTCTGTGGTCAGAAACTGTCTGAAGGAAGTATTTTCTGCCCAACGGAGAAAGTTGACTCATCTGTACTGAATCCTCCGAAGAGACTGATTAAAGAAAATGTCCAGTTGTTGATGCTACATGACCTCGTGTTTTCAGAGGCCTTTCCCAGCAATAATGCTTGGGCAATAGGCAGATGGATGGATGAAGTCTGCATGTGTATATGTGAAAGAGATGTAAAGGTCAGCCCTTTGATAAGGGGCTAGATGGGTCAGTGATATTTTCAATAGATTTAAACAGCACAATAGATATGATAAAGAAAATAGTGCCAAATGGCATAATTTTGACTGATGTTAATGTTGGAAGAAAGAATGAGTTAGGTCTAAGAAAAAGGAGAGAAAAACTGCTGTGATCCATGTTGTAGGGTCAGGACCAGAGATAAGAGGGTCTGCACTTCTGAGAGCAAGACCCCCGAAAGCACTGAAAAATGTTCAGCATGATGAGAAAACTGAGGCATGATACAGCACACAGACATGTTATTGTTTTGCCTAGATCTATATTTCTCTTGTGTTGCCTAAATTAAATAGTGTCGAGGGAGCTGGAAAGGGGAGGACCAGGATGTGGTTGGAAACCTCATGGAAAGGCTGCAGTATACGCTTCAGCTATCATGTGTCCTCAAGGAGGTGACCTGCCAGAACACCCACAGGACTGGTACACTGGAAAAGAGTTTGAGTAAGCCATCAGGGAGTCTCTGAGACCTGAGACCAATCTCAGGAGCTGCATCAGTGACAGCAAACAGTTACATGGAGGTCAAGTTCAGCTCTGACAAAAGATTTGAGGTGGCACCAAAGACAAATTAGGTACAAAGTTTTTGTAGATAAAATTTGCACTCAGCTCCGAAAGTCCTACAGAGCTGAATATCAGGGCCTCAGTTTCCAGAATGGGATGCTCAGAGAGGCTCTGCACTTTGGGAATACATCTAGAAACCGAAAGTCACAAAGCAAACAGATGCAGCAGACTGGACCAACTCACACAAGGAGGAGGGAGAGAAGAGCTAGGACTACTACACCAATCTCTTCAGAGATCACCATGCAGAGTGCTGGTGAACGATGAACTGAATCACCAGCTTGAAGCCTTGTGGCTCCCCAGGAAATTGGGAAACCCAGTGGTTTTCAGGCTCACTGCTCCCAGTCCTGCCAGTCACATGGAAAGCCATGGGATGAGGGACTGAGGGTTTCCAGCACCCTCCCTACTTCAGCAGCTTGCCAGAAATGCAGTGACCCCAAGGGTTTTCCCTTTCATGGAAAAATGTTGAAATTTAGGTTTCATTCCAAGTTGAAATGAAACCAGATTTTGCAATATCGAAATCCTGTGCGAAACGAAATGACTTCTCATAGCACAGCTTTACTGATTGATGCAGACTGCATGTAACTGACAATAGCCTGCTAAGCGGGTGTTTCAATCAGAATTTCCTGGTCTGTCACTGTCAAGAAGACAATTAACTGCAAAACCGATGGCTGCAGTCTTGCAGGAATGCGGTGAGAAAACGAAACCAGGCACAGCATCGGCAAAAAGGTCATACGATGTCTGGGTGCTGCTGCTGATCCGACAGTTTCTCTGGGGAGGTCCGTTCGCATGCTGCACCTTCCCTTTTTGGTGCATCTGACATGACTGGGCTGCGGTGAGAGTCTCTTTCCCATGAACACGGGCACAGACACCTGGTTCTCTTGGCCCCGAGGTATCTGCGGTGCAGGTTGCAGTGCTGCGACGATCGGGGTTAGCATGTGGTGCCGCTGAGCTCAGGGCAGCCGACTGCTCCTTACTGCGTTCGCAGGAAGTTTGCAGCACTTGCAGCACGTACCCTTGCACTGCCAGCAGGCAAGCAGGCAAGGTGACTGCGAGGCGGTGAGCAGGCTTGCTTCTAGTCCACTTGTTTGTTTTAATCACCGTATTTTCACCAGTAAAAGTATCTGATTTAAGGTGGACAGGAGATATGGGGCTGAGGTTGGTGGAATTCTGTGGATGAAGGAATGTGTCATCAAACGTTTTTGCCCAAAAATTTACTTCTGTTTATCACCATTAAACATAGGCACGCGGCTTCAGTTTTTACAGCAATTGCCCAACTTACCTACTGCGTATGGATGATAAGATGCTCGAATGTGAGGAAGATTCAATTAATTCTGCTCTGCAGTTAGTTTGGTAAATTCGTTTGATAGTCTGGTCTGTGTGACATAGTGTTATTAATAACTGCAGGAGGCACAGGAGAATGCTGCAGAGTAATATTTCTGAAATAAAGGCTCTAAGACATGATTGAGACAAGAGAACTTCTCCCTTGTTGTACAAGATAATTACTTTAAACTCACTTCCCTTTAAATATCAAAAGCCAAAGGCATAAAGAGAGGTTAAAAATACTTATTTTTACTTCTTATTTTACTGGAAGAAGATTAGAAGAGATTAAGCACAGACTGTAAATGATGCTTTTCAAAAAAATACAACTTACACAGCAAAGAAACAGGCTTGTATGGCTTTTTTCATATCTTCAGCTCTGGAAAAAAATCCGAGTTTAATTGCATGTGTATGTTGTCCTTTCTGTTGTAGGTAGTGCCAGTTGGCTATGATTTTCCTAATTTTTTTCATTTTATTAATTCATTTACCCCCAGCAGTTAGAACAAAGTGGACAACATTCACCCAAAAGAAGAGCAGAAATAGGTCCCCCTTGAAGGAACACCCCCATCTAAGGGAACTGAGGTACAACTTGTTCCTCTGAGCTACCCAAACACAGGGTGCACAGATTTCCCACAGGTTTTATTAAAACCATTAAAATTATTTAAATAATAAAATATTAATAAAAAATAAGCCACTACAACTTAGATTCTTCTTGAGACACCAAATGACAAAATGTTCCAGATTGTTCAAAATCTGTCAGCCTGTAGGTGTTTATTATTACAGCAGTCTCCCTCTTCTTTCCCCTCCAAACGCTCATTTTCTGGATGCAGTTTTATAATAAAAACCTTAATACTGCAACCCATTCTTAAAGCAAGCACTTGCATTAGGCATGGACCTCTCTGCTCTGGCACCCAACCTGCATCAGTATGGCCAAGGCGAGTGAAAAAGAAGAAATTTGCATTGAACAAGATAAGTAAGAATATACATTCACTACTTAAAAAATCAATATTCTCTGGGAACTTCACCTTGTCTTTAAGGTGTTTAACTGCATGTGAACTTTCATTCACAGTTATGTGTATGTGTTGAGGGGAGGAAAGCTAATGGAAACTGTTTTTCTTTATTCCCCCAGAAATGTCAGGTTTTAAGAGCCAAATTTGTTACAAGCGTGCTCATTTCTTTGAGAAACATTACACATTTAATCCACTGGTACTATTTGGAGCAATACATATCTCTTCAGAGCAATCTGGGATCTCAGTTAACCCTTAAATAACCTACACAAAGTTTCTCTTTGACTGAGGCACACAAACCCCAAATGCCTGGCTGTAGCACACTCCTCTTCTACTCTACTAGCAAACACATCCATTAAAAAAAAAAAAAAAAGCACAGCAATTAACACAGTGAGCTCATTTTAAAAACATCTGAAAAGTTTCTAGGAGTATTTCCCTTGACCTGCTCTTTCATACCAGACATCTTTTGTTCCTTTCCTCTTTAGGCTGCAAGTTGTCTATGACTACTTACATGTGAGTAGTAGTTTACACTGGAACAAAAAGATTTCTCCATACACTGAGGTCGCTGCAAAGGGATGTGGAGGGTGTGAAGGTCTTTGGTTTGTCCTAAGAAGAGTTCTTCCAGGACAGACCAATTAGTTGCTTCAATTAACGAGCAGGAAATGCATACAACAATTTTATTTTCTTCATTTTTCTTTTCTATTACTTCATTTTAATTTAACTTTACACTAAGTGCTAAGCAAAATAAACACCTCCTGGGGAGTTTTAATGAGAGAGAAAGTAAACTCCAGAACTTTAAAAACAGGTAAATAAACTTATACTTCTCTCAGGTGTGCTGGTGAAAACACTGGGGTAGCCCAGGTGAAATTATTGAAGTAATTCTACACAAAGGAGTAAATGTGAATTAGGTTCCACAGGGTTAGTTAAGAAGGATCAAAGAGAAATGTTCAGGTAGGAGTAAGGAGGATGGTGTACCAGCCTCATCACAGTAGCATAAGAATAAAACATGGGAAAAAGGAACCAGTCATCCTCACACACAGGGCTATTACAATACTGTTACAATATTGGAGAGTGGGCCCTCTTTATGTTATTTCTTGGATGAAATACTCAGCATTGCCTTATGGAGTGTGCATGCCTGCAAAGTTCAAATATTTTATGTGAGACTTATCTGGCCTGGAGGGAAATTCCTGGTGCCCCTATATTTAACTTGCATCACTGCAGGCCAATAGAATTCCCCACGGATTTAACTGTCTCAGTAAAGACTGCCCAAAATTAGCTGACAGGCGCTTTTTTTTTTCTCCTTGCTTTTTTTTTTTCCTTTTTTTTTTCTAGCAGTCTAGAGCGATGCAAAGGAATTTTACTAGATTAAATAATATTTATCCTGTTCTAAAGTGGGATGCCTCTAGAGAGGAGCCTGGCCTGTGGCTGGGGAGGGGGTGTGAAGGGCACCCATACTCTCACAACCGACCTCCCCCTCTGGAGCAAGCAGCCTGGCCAGGCAAGGGAAGCTGCCATGCTGGCAGTGGTCTGGGAAACACTCCCAGCTGCATCCCCTTCTGCAAAGTGAGGAAACTGGTTGTGCCTATGTCTTATTTCTGTTGCAGGACCCCTGGACACCCTAACCCATCCAAGGCCAGGCTGGATGGGGCTCTGAGAAACCTGGTCTAGTGGAAGTTGTCCCTGCCCATGGGAGGGGGTTTGGAACCAGATGACCTTTAAGGTCCCCTCCAACCCAAACTGTTCTGAGATTCTATGAGGAAGTTTCACACAAGGTGCATGCCAAGAGGCAGCTGTGCCTCGCTGGGGCAGGGCAAAGGGCAGGGATATGCAGCAGCGGGAAGGTGACCACCAGCTCTTGCAGGGCAGCGCCAGTCCTGGGAGCACAACTGAAGCTTCCCCACCGTCACTTTTGGGCTGGGGCAGGGGGGCAGGCTGTGGCTCTTCCTCGTTATCTCTTTCGCTCCTTCCTTCAGAAGCCAGCAGTGTGCTCGCTGATCCCTTCAGCAGTTGTAGAGCTGTTGGACGTGACAGTACAGGAGAGGATGTTTTGCATTCCCACTTTGTGCTGTGCTGCACCCCAGCTACACTGATACCAACAAATTACAAAACTGTTTAAGTGGGAGGGGACTTCTGGAAATCATCCAGTCCAACCTCCCTGCTCAAAGTAGGAACAACTAAGGGCAGTTTTTGAGAGCTATGTTTAGCTGGGTTTCGAAGGATGGAGACTTCAAAACCTCCCTGGGCACACTTGACCAGATTCAATTCCAGATGGGCTTTGACTTTTCTTACCATATCCTTGCACTCTCATTCTCACAGTGTCCCGATATTCCTCTGGGGTCACCTGCCCTTACTTTCACCTCTTGTGTACTTCCTTTTTACATTTTAATTTGGTCAGTAGCTCCTTATTAATTTCCTGCCATCTTTGCTTGATTTCTTGTTCATTGAGACGGACGATTCTGGCTCTGGAATCCTTAAAAATCAATAAGCTCTCCTGGACCCCTCTTCTCTTCAGGGGTATTTCCAGTGAGATTCTTCCAAGCATATCCAAGTCCAGACTTCCCTCTGCTGAAGTCCAGGGTTGTAATCTCGCTCTGAGCCTTGTTCCCACCCCTCAGGATCCTCAATTCCAGCATATCAAATGCTGAAGAGCAGACAAGCATCTTGTTCCCAGCTTGGATTCTGGCACAAGATGCATATGAGAAGTCAATTCTTCATGTGATTGAATGAGGGAAAAGACTGAGTCTAAAAATAATAATAATAAAAATGATAGATCTTCTTTTGGAAATGTTGGCTGAAACATTTGTTTTTGTCTCTTTTGTGTTCCCAAAAGGCTTTTATGAGAATATTTCTTAGTGCTTTTACATAACATTTTATATTGTGTCAAATCACTGATCAGATTTCTTTGAAGAGAATCCTTGTGGGGCTTTTGCAATGCTAGGAAGAGAAGAAAAAAAGGAAAGCATATTCTTTTCTTTCTTTCCAATCGGCAAGAAGTCAACCCGAATCAACAGGGAAATGGTTTAATTTCAGACTCCTAGAGAGATATTAGAAACACTGGCAAGGAGGAGAAAAAACATTTTAAAAGGTACAACTGATACTTCACTTTCATTCTGAATGTTTTGCATTGTTTTCCTTGTCTACTGAAATGGTGACAACATTTTTTTTTTAAAGATGTAGTTTCAAAATATCCAGCTCCATCAGATCCATAGTCTTTGTTTGCAAAGAAGAAAAGGCCTGTATTCCTGAGAGGCAACACAGCATGATGAATTCAGATTGCCACCACTGCCCTGCTTTTTGACAGACATAGCTGAACCAGGG
Organism: Empidonax traillii; assembly: GCF_003031625.1. Taxonomy (NCBI): domain Eukaryota; kingdom Metazoa; phylum Chordata; class Aves; order Passeriformes; family Tyrannidae; genus Empidonax; species Empidonax traillii. Next base: position 625,866 of record NW_020955517.1, read on the forward strand.
AATTTTTTATATCTTTTGATGAGTGCTAAGAATAAGTCTTAATAAGGTTCAGGTAACGCTGTTCACTGCTTAAGGTTTTTAAACTATATACATCTAATTGCAATTTAGTTAAACTGGACTTCAAATAAAATTAATGTAAAACAGCCTGATATTGGATAAAGAGTCTACACCACAAATACTGCCAAAAAAGTCTGTAAAAGTACGCAAAGGAGTGAGTGTGGCTAAAAGGATTACAGAAGTTTCTGGAAAATGTGGCACCAGATGGATTTTCCTTTCTGTCTTGTAGCCTTTGGGAAAAACAATGTAGAAACATGAAAGGATGCTATTGCCCTTTCCATGGGCATGGGTATGGTGGACATCACCTTATTAAATTGCCGTTTGTGTGTGGTATTAATTTTGGTACCTCCTGCAATATCATCTCTGCCTGCTCTGGCCCCTGACTGAATGCTGTCCATTTTTATTTCCTGCTTTCCAAGACTCCTGTGCAAACTGTTTTCATTCTGGGGCCAGAATGAAAATATTTTAAGAAACATTTATTACCCAACATCTTTCTTGAAATAAATGGCTTTTTTTTTTTTTCCTAAGAAAGCTCAGCAGCTTCTCTACGGGGGAATTACTGAGTGACAAACTTTCTTCCCATCATTGCCTCAGTTTGGCAGATTCATTTATGTATTTCACAAACTGAGTACCAGTCCCTAACAAGCACTACTTACTGGATCACTAGTTAAAACCATTAAAATTTTTTGAATTCTGCAATAAAAAATAAATATCATCTAAATCAGGTTGCATTTTTTTTTTTAATTTTCTTTTTTTAATATCTAAAAGTAACTCAAACTTGAGAGAAAGGGTGGTTGTTATTCACAGTATAAGTCACTGGAGCTGTACATTTCAGCACAGATAAATGAAATCTCTGCTGCATTAAACAGAGATAGCAAAACACAAAGAAGTCTGCTTACAAATCCAGGGAGATTTTTATGCATAAAAGCAAAGCTGCTGAAGTTTTAACAGGATTAAAAATTGTAAAAGTATGCAATTATAACCAAGTATTGCATAAAATACAATTTTAAACTATTCCACCTTTTTTAAATAGTGGTGCCTATTAAAACACAGACACATTCATGTGGCTTTCAAATGCATCCCAGTAGAGTGTAAACTGAAAAGTCATTGCATTTCATCACACAATAGTCAGAAGCAAAAAAATGATGTCGTGTTCTAAGCATTCATTAAATGTAGAAATATGCACTGAGGATGTAAATGTTGTATAGACTCTCTGGGAAGTTTATAATTTATATTCAAAACTAAGATTAATTTTAAATACCCAGCTTCAAATCTCTTTGGACAGTGTCTCTCCATAGATTTCTAAAAGTGTACATTTATGGAGTAAACAGAATATTTAATGGCTGCTAGCAGTATATCAGATTTGTTTTTCTTATGGCAGCTGTGTTCATCAAATATTCATGCTGATGGTTCTTATGCAATGCTGACAGCTTTCTAACTTGTGAAATAAATAATGGGTGAGTGGAAATTGATAAGTAGACCACTTTATCTGAGAAGGGTGACCAAGCTCTTCTGTGGCAGCAAAAGAATTAAGAGTTGCCTTCTCAGAGCAAGATGGAAAACCTGAAGGTATATTTCTTCAGATTACAGACCAGACATATCTCTTAATCTTGCCATATGCTTTCTTATTCTTCTCACCCTAACTGTCCCTTTCAGCCCCTGGAATTTATTTGTTGGTGTCAGGATCAAGTAGATGACTCACAAGTTTCTGCCATGAGACAGGCTAGGCTGAGATACTGGGTCATTTCAGTCAAGCTAGGGGGGTGTGGGTTGATAATATATACATAAACCAGTCTCATATTTCGTACTTAGGCAGTTTGACTTATTCCAGTGAGGGCAAGTAAAGGATTTTACCTCTTTAAGGAACACAGGGGATGATACATGAGAAGTTTTGGTTTTGTGTTGTTTTTTGTTTGGTTGGGTTTTTTTGTTTTGTTTTTGTTTGCTTGTTTGTTGTTGGGTTTTATTGTTTGCTTTGTTTTGTTTTTTGGTTCTTGTTTTAAAGGATTATCTACCTCTTACCTGGTACATCTCTGGTACATCGTCTCAATACTACTGCTAGACAGTATACTTCAGTTTGATAATTTGGCAAAATGTCATTGGAAAAAAGCTGCAGGTTATGCTGTACCATAAGCTAAGATCAGATCACGGGACATTTCCATCACAGATGTTCTTCACTCTCTTAGCATGTCTTTTATTTTGTATGAAAGTCACTACTGAGTAGTAGTTACATATCCTTCATATTTTTTGAGCTCAGCATCTGGCCTTCAGCTCTCCAGTTCCTGAAATATCTCTATTACAAGTCAAGGTAAGAAAAAGTATCTCCACAACAGTCTGGAGAAATACTGCATGTCCAGCACATTGTAAGATCAATGCCAGTGGTTTAGTTGCCAGTTACAGTTTTCTAGAATTAAACCCCTCATATTACCTTTGATTCTTTCAGTATGAGCTTCCTTGTCTATGAGACAACATCTAAAATAATTTTGGATCTCATGAATTTACCTTTGTAGTTGTTTCAAGTGGTAATTTTCTGAATCACCATAAAAATACTTCAGAAAGCCCATTTAGAGTGTGATATGAGTTTAAGTGAAACTATATATACAACTCCGAAGTCCAGTTTTCAACCACAAGATACAATGTTTCAGAGCATAAACTGATTCCAATGCTCTTTCCAATAAAAATAAGAGGCAAACTCATACCAAAATCAAGTGAAATTATATCCACACTCCCAACAACATCTTGCCTCAAACATAGATAGTGATGCAAGGGACCCTGTGTAAGTCCAACTTTTTATCACAGACCTTGGAAGATAAGAACATTAGTGAAAGGATAAAAGCCCTGAACCCCGGTGCTACTCTCAGATTTATCATAAAATGTGAGTAATTCAGAGCCCAATCTTGCAAATTCGAGTTGGGCAGTGCTGTAGAACAGGCTGAGCAATAAAAGTAAAGAATCTCTACTTTTTGTCTCATGAAACATTCTTTGCAGGATAAACTATGGTTCAGTGGTAATGTGCAGAATTAAAAGTTTCCATTAAAATTCCTTTGCTGAAAGTTGTATTGCCATGGTACAAGTTATATCACAGGACACACAAGAATTTTTGTGGTGGACAACTAAGGGAGGCCTACCTGAGAAAGAAATTTCTTTCTAATGCTCCAGCAGTCTGATGTTTCCTCACGTCTTGAAGAAGGAGAATCTATGTTCTTGCCCAAAGTAAGATGATTTCTTCTTCTCTCCTTGAAATCTATGTGATGTAATAGTAGGGGTAGTTCAAATTCAATGTTATGTCACAGGTGAAGGCATATTCATCCACTCACATTGTTCTAACTTCTCTTTAATATTTAAAATTCACTAATTACATAAGACTATTACAAATGTGTAAGACATAGGGAAAATGAAAACTGAAGTAATCTACTATTCTGTGCTCTCTTCCAAGTACAGATTTGTTTAAAAAAAAAGGTATTCCATCTATCTTTTGATGCACTCCAGGTTCTCTTGAGCTTCCTTCTTCCAAATGCCAAACCCAGAGGAAGTCACCAGCACAATTTCACCACCTATGAATGCCACCTCACTGTGTTCTGATTTTCTGCAATAGCCTTTCTGCAAATACACTTTCATTGAAGTTCCATATTCCTTTTTTGCCTTCTCTGCCCCAGACCAGTGAAGGTTGGCCAGTGTGAATCAGCAAAGGTTTAAACATGGAGAGACAAAGAAAAACACTTTGAAAAGCCCAGATTCTGGACCCTATTATGAATAACTGTTTTGAAAAGTCTTATTGAAGGACAAGTCCATCCATTTTGTCTACTCATCCACCACTGTTTTGCTTATCTACCTTTTACTCCCAGTTATGTTTTTCCTGTTGAACACCTCTTACAATACCACCTCATTACCTGGTATCTGATTACCATGTGTCCCAATTTGCTCTGTGATCTGTTGTGGTTTCACTTATCAAGTTCACAGAAAAGACTTTGTGGCTTGCAGTCATCTTACTCCAGGGAAGACACTTACAAACATTAGGGATACTTGACACCTTTTAGTGTCCCAGTATAATACCTGCTTGGACGACAGATTAATGCTTTTACAATTAACTGAGCTCCTTTGTCATTTTTATGTTTCACCAGGCTTCAGAGTCCTAGAGATTTTCTACTCTTCAGTTTGTCCAGTTCTGTCAGTAGCTTTTGTTCTCCGTATTTTTGAATAGTACCTTTAGCCAACATCTATAAAAATAAAAAATAAATCACTCTTAATTATGCCTTCTGAATGTTTTGGTGACATCCATGTTTCTTAAGTGATCCTTTTAACTATCTGCCATCTCACCGTTTTCCAAGTTCTGTCCTTCTGATACACTTCAAGGATTTCTTCCTAATCTTTTTCAGTTTTATGCTTCTTCCCCCTGTCCCCAGATGTTTGGCCTCTCCATCTAAGCTCTTCTGATTTCCTCCTTATGTATCTCCCACTGTAGTTTAATTTCTTTTTATTGGGTTCATATAGTAGAATTTTCACTTTCTCATGGTTTGATTGAAATAACCTCATGAACCTTGAAAATTAGATGTTCAGTGATAGTCCTGCTTTCTAAGGTTCTATTCTCGGTGAGATTTTTCTGGTTTTCCCCCTCCTCTGTAGGATCTAAGAATTTTTAAAATTTCTTTGCTTTTCAACTAATTTTTTAAAATTGTTACTTTAAAATATTGTGTTACTGGACTAAGCCAGGATAAATTTCCTTGCCCAAAGATGAGGAACACAATTAATTTGATGACCAGCAGTTCTACTTGAAGCCAGAATTTTACTGTTCCAGTGCAGTACCAAATATTTGAATAGACTGTGACTACTGTTTTTATTCTTTAAGGCATCTAAAAATTCTCTACCAGCTCATGTCTTCCACAGAGTGGACTAAGTCAACCTGGTGAACTGTGCATCATTTTCCCTCATCTTCTATTTGCAAAATCTACATAGATAAAAAGTTCCACAGCTTCTAAATTAGCTTTGGCAATGAGAATTTGGACTGGAAACAAATCAGTTCCTAATGGGACAGCAGCTGGCCAACACACATGCATCTATTTTTTCCAGTGAGGTTTCTGCATTCTCCCTCAGGTGGTTTTTGGGTTCATGTGTGAAAATACTTGACGGGCAGTAAAGCCTGACTCAGAATTCATCAGCATAGTGAGAAATCTACCTCCCCCTGCATCTCATTCATTGGTCTACAATTAGGGTTGTGAAAGTGAGCAAAAGTAGGGAGCCAGCTTCCCACATAAGACTCTACTTTTTATACCTGTGCTTAGCCTAGATGTATGAAAAATTCCTTTGCATTGTCCTAGACAACATTTTTATTTTTCCTCCTGTAAAGACTGAGCAAATTTTCACAATATATTCAGTTGATTTATCAGGATCTACTGGAAATTCTTCAAAACCATCTTAAATTGGGAAACGTGTGTTGTAATGTAAAAAAATACAGCAACTTTTGCAGTAGTGAGATCGATTCACTTCTCACCTAAATCAGCATCAATCAAATTATTCAGCTAAAATTAATAGAATTACACAGTCATCCAAGTGGTGCTAGCAAGAGGGGAATTGGTACTAGCAGTGTTCTTTTAGTCTTTTATGATGTAACAAATCACAGAATCACAGAAGGGGTCAGGTTGGAAGGGATCACAGTAGGTCATCTGGTCCATCCTCCCTGCTCAGAATCTGGAGAACCTCACTTGAGCCAGTAGACTAAAACTAGAGGGAAAAGCTGTCCCATTAGCTCCGTGGGGGCAAAGAACAAGAAAAGAGCATGTACATGGCTTCTAAGGCAATGATCACCTTCTCTTCCCCACATAGTTCGTGCCTTGTATGTAGAGTCCCTCATGAAGAGTTTTGCAGGGCTGGTGCAACAGGTATGAATAGCAACATGAAAGGGACAGCAGCCTTTGGGACACATTTCTGTGAAGAGGCATATAAAGTCCCAGCAATCAACGTTACGGTGGGTACTGAAAACTTGCTGCCTCAGGCCCTTAGCAAAAGCAGCAAGCAACCTTCAAAACCTGCAGGAAACAAGTACAGCCAAACTAAAATAGCTTGACTACTCACTGACATGCTGTAATGCTTACCAATAAACAATCCCATTTGGCTAAAAGGAAAATGAATACAAATAAACCAGCTGAAGCACAACAATATAAATTATTTCTAAGATGATGAGGAAAATCTAAAATTGTTTTACTGGGAGAGAGACAGAAAATGTGGAAGGGCGTGTTACATGCAGTGGCTTTACTCTCCTGATGGTGAATTACATCTACCCCATCCTTTCCTTTTCTTTTCCTCTGTCTAAATGCATTAGGACAATGATACTTCAACATAAGGAAATAAACCTTTAATTAATAGCCTATGAAAAAATTAACTTATCATCTGTAGCACACTCTCAATATGATTTCTCAGTGTGATCATTCCCTATTCATCTGTCTTCTACCTCTATATTCCTGTCTTCACTATTCTTAATTTCTCACTTTTGTGATTGAACTAATTTTTAAATATGACATGAAATAAATACTACTTCAATATGTCTGAGTGACAATTACACTTCTTACTAGGTCAAGCGTATGTAAGCTATTGTGGACGCTGAATGCCTTCTCTGTGTGAACACACCGCACTTGTATTTCAGATACACTGACGATATTTTACCTTTTTTCCTTCCCTCCTCTCCCATGGTTTAGTGTGTAATTTTTTTGGGGTCATTTCTGCTGTTTCATATCCTGGCTCAGTATAATTTCTAGAAAATTTCTCTAGACGATAATTATTGGAAAGCCAGTTCCATACATGCCAGTTTCTAGCCCAGGAATACAAGATGGATAACAACCATTATAACCTGTGTTATAATATATATAACATGTGTTCTCAAATGAATTTTCATAGTTTAAGAAAAGAATAAGCATATCTTAGATTTTCACTTATAACATCTCTCTTTGGTAGAAACAGATCAAACCTGAGAGAATAAATTATTGCAATCTATGGAGGTAAAATGTGTGCAGTCACTGAAATTAAAAGAAATATTTCTTATTTCTATGGATTGGTTCTGCAAAATGCTGAGCATAAGGCCTCTGAAATCCCAAAGCGAGTTATGCAGGTGATAAAACATGAACCTAGAGCTGGTCCCATGGAGGTTAGAGACAGAAATAGCCAAAGGAGAGGGACTGTGGATGCAACCTGGGTCCTCTAGGTCCTTCTCAGGGTTGGGCAGAGGGAGAGACATCACCGGACACACGTCACAGTGACCAGTTTTCTTCCTGCTCTGCAAATGAGGAACAAATCCTCTTCTTGATAGCAGCAGGGAAGGTGGCCATTTCTCCCATCCTTCCCATCAAACTGTCTCCCTGAACTAAGTGACAACCTGCCATGTCAGGGAAATGAGTGAGACATCTGCCTGTAGTAATATCATCTTGAGTTGTGAATTAATCAAATCTCAGAAGTTGAGCTTAGGTGTTACAGGCTTCTCTGGGGAGCTCAAATTTACCTGAAAGAATTCAGAGAGTTTAAAACAAAATTATAGCGACAATTTAGCTAAGGAAATGCGTATAGTTATGTTTCCTATCACTGGAGTGCTGTAAAATTGAAGGGAATTTTCAATGTAATTCATTCAGAATGATTCCTGTTCAGTAATTATCTTCAATAAAGATCTGTCAATACAGTTTCAAGCTATTGTAGTTTTATATCAAATACAAATTAGACAGTGTAATGAATTCAGGTACACCTAAACTAAATGACAGATGAAATTCTCGTATGATAATCAAATGAAATAATCACTCTAAGAAGACAAAACCAAAAGAATTGACTACAATAACAGTAAAACTTCTTCCTCTTTCTGCATGAAGACGGCATAGATGATTTTACAAAATCACCTGGATTCTATATCCCATGTAAATTCAATCTATTAAAGCTTTTAGGATTGCCTCCTGGAAAGAAAGAGCCATTATTTTGGCTGGTGTAAATTAGCATAGCTTTAAAATAGATAGAACCATGTCTACTTAAACTCAGTAATTCATCATAGAAACACTGATTCAAGCCGCTGCTTGCCAAAATATTTAGATAAAGTCTGGGTAGCCAGAAACACTGACATGATGCACTGCCCAAGGGCCTGATTCAAAAATATTAATATTTTCTGAGACACAAAGAAAATTGTTTAAATACAATTTTTTGAGGGCATCACCATCCGCTGCATGGCCTGATACATCTGAGCAAGAAAGAGTGTCAGTTCAGCAGCTATTATGTCTAGACCTGGAAAACAGTACTATGCTGAATCAGAGATTAAGTCACAGCTCTCATGAAGTATAAAGGGCAACTCAGAATCTTTTTCCAAGAAGAACATTTTTCTGACCTAATCAATAGTTTATAGAGAACTGACACAAAGCAGCAAAAGCTCGCTGTCCTCCATACTGTCCTCTGAGGCCAGTGGTGGCACTGTCATCAGGTTGTTATTTTAGCAGTCTTTAAAGTGTTAAAAGTAGTGAACATTTTTTTAAGGAGATAGAGCCTGTGCTTCTAAGTCCATTGTTATTCTGCTGTCTTTATTCTTTTTATATCTAACTCTTTGTCTGAATGTTTTTCCAAGCCAGGTGGCCACAAACATTGTTTAAATTTTCCTTAATCTGTAGTAGTCAGATTGCCCCCCATAACCGCAACAATTCAACACCTTTTGTTTCTCAATAGAAAAATTAAGCTAAACCCCATTACTTTTATACATCTGTAGCTGATAAACAGAGAAAACCCAAAGACTGCTGGAGAAAAGGGGACACATTTAAAGGCTCTTTCTTTACAAGCACAGCAGCAAATCGAAACATCCACGATCCAAAGCAGAAAAGCCAGCAGTCTCAAGCAGTGCGGTACCAGAGATCTGAAACGGGCATTCAGCTCTCATAAAACAGAAAAAAAATTACCAAGAGAGTCCTCTCCTGACTCTAAGTAACAGGGAGTGGTGACAATGGGGTACTGAAAGACAAATGGCTGTTGAAATAGCTTTTATTATTTTCAAGTTACTAATAACTTTCTAAAATCCTCCACAAACTGTGGTCTTCTCCACTGTCAGTACAGCCTACATGCATAAAATAAGACAATGCATATGACAGGAGGAGAGCTTGTATAGTAAATAAAGCTCTTCTATCCAAATGGATCTAGTAATAAAGCATTTTTAACAGAAGTTTGAGTAGCCAATACAATCCTAAATGGGAGTTTGGTGCTACAGGATCCTGAGAGCTCTCAACCTCCAAGTATGTCCCTGGGAATGTCCAGGGCCCTGTTGGGTTAGGTCTCTGCTCAGTCTGTGTTTGGGGATTGCTGAGGTGGATACCATCAAAACCCTGAAGAAACAGGCAAGCATTTTGTGTGAGTCTGCATGGGCACGTGCCGTCACGTAAGCTCCTTAATGCTTTGCACCTGACATTAAAACTAAATTATGCTGCAATTTGCAATTATTTCTCTTCCTGGCTGCTTTAAAACCTTGCTTTCTGGTTGGTGTAAATCCCTTCTTTGCTTTGCAGTGCTCCTTGGCTTCAGTTGCTCTATTATTAGTGATAAACTTACTTGTCTGGTAAATCAGCTCAGACAGGAGGACTAAAATGTTATTCTTACACTTACCCTCTGCCTGACCAGGAACCAGCAGAAGTCACATACATCCAGGTACACAGTAAAGCTGGTTACCCACAGTTCAAAGTAAGATATGACCTGTAGTGCACTATTTACTTGCACTTGTGCCATGATAAACTGTACCCCAACAGAGAAAAAAGCAATTGTATTTTGAGGGAGACTGGAGCAAATACTGATAAAACCATATTTTCTTGCCCACATTTGATATTTTACAGTAGGCTAGATAGGATTGCTATTTTGCTGCTTCTTTTACTTGGATTACTCATTACATTTTTTCCTGTAACCAGACAGAGCAATTTGGAGAGATTCTCTCCTCTGAAAGTGTTATGTGACCATATCTGTATATAAAAACACAGATTTATTTATGCTTTTGCAGACTGCAATATTAGACAGCATTTTATAATCATGGGAGAGTGAAACAATGAAATTTCATTAACTTTTACCTAGGCACAAAGGAGGTTACACTCTACCTTGCTTTTAATCTGTTTTTATAAAACAGAAATCTGCAGTTGTATTGGTATTCAATAGTTCAAAGGTAAGGAGAAAAAAGCTCTTGAAATTATCTTCCCTGATGTAAATTTTGGAGCTGGTTGAACAGCATGAAAAAAAAAAAAAAAAGCTAAAAAAACCAACTGTAACAAAACCAAGAATAATGTATAATCTGGTTAAGATGCTCTTGCCTTTTGTGAAAGCAGAAGTGAACTAGTGAAAGAAATTACTTCAGTAAACAGAACTAGAGCATTTTGAGGTAAACTGGGCACTATTAGAAATTTGGTTGAAATCATTACTGTGATCTGGGAGCAGTATGTACATTCATAAAAGCACATGTTGTAGAAGCTGGGCTCACAAGCGAGCATCAGGCATAGGGCTGGGCTCTGAGACAAGCTTGGCCACAGTGACATTATTGTCCCTCATGGCATTTGTTCATCAGCAGACATCTCAGCAGATACCACCTTCCCTCCCACTCCTTCCCATCCCTCAAACACACCACAGAGGCCAGGAGCATCGTTCCTCCCTGTTTCATGGGGTCTTAGAGCATTTGGCCACTGTCTAGGCCACCTGTGCTGTCCTTGGGGACCTGAGTAAGCATCATCAAGAAACCACAGCCACCAGCCTAGCGGTGACCGTGTGCCCACTGGGGTCTTTCTGCCTTCCCCTCTGAAGCCTGGATACTGAGGCATTAAATGAAATATTGAATACAAGCCAATTTTTCTCCAGGAAAATGGAATATACTTGCATAGCCACCTCTAGGCCAGCAAATAACAATCCCATGCTTCTTGGTGACTGCTTTGGCAGCTTGACAGGCAGAATACATTCCCTTTCTGTTTATAATCCACACCTGTTTTTCCCGCCAAGAGGGAGAACAGGGAAGGTATGCAAGCAGCTCAGATTTGGGTTGCTTTTTGATTGCAGAGAGGTTACTTAAGGATTACATAGTCCTTCTTGGGCAGAGCTGGTCTCAGTGGCAGGAACCCCACAAGTCAGAAATCAGTCTAGCACTGCAGTGTTTGTCTGTCTGTGGGGTGCTCCCCTGACCCAAGAATAACTTCTCTGGAAAGATGAGAGCAGAAGGCAAATTTTATTGCCATTTGCAACAGCTTCTCTGGAAAGAAACTGCTTTGGAGGAGGCAAAAAAAAGTTGTTTCCTGAAGTTTGAGCAAAATTAGCACATTCAGAAGATGAGCACATGAGGCTCTTACAATATTGTCTGGCAATCCCCAAGCAATGATTTCACCTATTTTGGGTCTGGAGGGCAAACATCTTTTACCTTCAGCCTTCAGGGTCAGACACATGGGTTAAACTGGAGAGGCTGGAGGACTGTGATCAATAACTTGAAGAGACTCCCCATGTCCTTCAGGACCCTTCAGAACCCTTCAGAACATTTAGGGACCCAAGGATTGCAGGAGCTACTGGGTACCTATCTGAAATCCCCCAGCACTGGGGTTTGCCCCCAAAGTTACTGTCACTCTCTCATCCCCCTGCAGCTTGTGCTTGAAGCTGGCAGAGAAGACAAGCGCTTTAAACAACAGATGTTTTTCTCCACTGAGCCTCCCCCTGTGGGGCATCCCACTGGCTCAGGAGTGGCCAGCTCAGGTATACCTTGCTGGGAGCCTCCCATGTGATGGCAGAGGATCCCAGGACCAAACAGTACAGTAAGGGCACAATTAAGCATGCTGACTTTTCTCCAAAGAGAATCTTCCTTTGGTGAACTTCCCTTTCCTGGCCCTACTACTTCATTTCATTTCTCTTCTCTGTAGCAAGCTCTGTTCTGTCATGCTTTACAAGCCCTTGACTTGTATTTGTCTGAAAAGTGAGCACAGCCACTGAGTGGATCGTGGTATCTGGAAGAGGAAATAAAATAAGCTGTAGCTGGGCAAAGACTGCTTCCTGACAAGATGTTCTAAGAAGGTAAGAGCTCACACACGTGCACAAACCTGCCAACATGCTTTAAATTAAGACAAACACAACAGGAAGCCTCTGTGCCACATTCACCAGGTGGTCTTACACCTACCAGTAGCTTCTGCTGGCTTCACTGGGGTAACCACAGAGCTTTCCTCTCCTACCCCACCCCAGTGTGTCTGTGGAAAAACAGCTGCCACCTAACAAGGCATCCCCAGAGCTCAGCATCCTGCAAGGCTGTGGGCCATAGTGTGAGCTGGTGGCAGCCCCTCATGACAAAGCACAGCGCTGGGGAGGGGCAGGATATCTCAACAGCCATGGCAGTGTGTGTTTATACAGATGTTCCCACGCAGGGCACGTTCCTCCACTGTTTGCTGCTGGAGGAGTGCAAGAGGCTGTATTCGGCCGCTCTGGCTTCTCACGCTGATACACGTGTTAAGCTCATTATCATATTTGCAGTACTTTTTCAGGATAACTGAAATGTGAATGCTTGAGCTGTGTCAACAGCACACACTGTTAGACCTCCTGTGAGATTAAGGCCCCAAAACTATTGCAAACGAAAAGCTTTTTTTTTTTTTTTCTGGCCTTTTTAATTAGGAAGCCAACCAACCATTTAATAGAGAGCAAAATAATCACAGAGGGGTGAAGGCAAGGTATGTAAACTCGATTTCTGCTTGCCTGGACATGGTATCTCAGGTTGCAATTGATAACACTAATATGCATTAATAAAACTATGCCTACCTGAAACACATGAGGAAAGCTGGCAAAACGTCATTGTCGGCTTCTACAAAGATGCTTCTAATACTCCTATTTTTTTCCAGTTGTTCCTCAAAGGCAAACTTTGATCCCACTAAGAAGTCAGGATTTCTATGTTAGAAAGAAATTTGAAAGAATTAAGAATACGTTTTCTAATGGATATTTTCCTTTTACCAAGGTTTGAGATCTTCCTTAAAAGACACTAAATCTTACAGAATCATTAGGCTCTTTCTCGTTAGATGGGGTCTGTGCCAGTAGGGTTTCTCTGTGCCACGTGTTTAGAAAAAATAAGTAAGCTTTCACAAAATGTCCAGTTCTGAAAAATACTCTTACATCTGCATATCTTTCTGAGTTATATTCCATGTTATATTTTAGTCCATACATAGCACTCTAGAGCCCTCCTTACTTTAAGAAAGAGGCTTTTCAAATCCATGTATCCATATCTAAAAATCTGCACTCTTCCCGTGCATTAAATTTTTTTTTCCCCCAAGCTAACCCAGCAGGAGGTATTCTTGCTGAATATTTTACCTAATGCTGAGGTCTAATCTGCATCAGCTCCTCTGTGCTGGGTTTTGTGGTTTTTTTCTTCCCAATTTTGCTTATCAAGAGAGCTCATTGTTAGAAGAGAGATCTCGGGCATTAGCTGTATGTGGAGGGAGAGAGCTGGCGCGTCTCTGGTGCTTTACCTCTTCCACATGAGCCATGTGCTGGTGTTACTTGCCGTCAGATCCCAGCCTCCCCTGATACGCTAAGGCAGTGCTGGAGAAATCTTGGATTTCACTTTGTTATCCTCTGCTGCCTCTCACACAGCAGCCACACACACCATTGCAGGGAGGTCTCCCACCTGTGGGCAAAGGCATCTGTGACTGCACCCTGCCAGCTGTGGAAACACGAGGCAGCTTCGCTACATCCTATCCTGAGTTCAGACCTTCCCATGCTCGAGCATGACCTGCCACACGTAACAGATCAGTCACCGTCTGCTTTAACTTTAGCCATTCCTACAGCCTCCAGCAGAGGCTTTCTTCCCTTTCTCTTCCCTCTTCCCCAGCCCTTAGGAAGGGGGAGGCTCTATACTCTGCCAGAGATGACATGTAGGAGGGTGAGATTCAGAGATAGTTGGCAGAGAATTAGCACTCAGGCTAGTCTGGTGAAAGGCATATTTTGAAGCAACCAAGAAAAAAGGAAGAAGATAAAGTACATTGCTTCATACTGTGAGGGGCTTCTGGACAGAGATGTGTAACAGGCCCAGTGAACCAGGATTGTTCCAGTTCATGAAATGGGAAAGCAAAACTTCTCCCTTCCAGATTCATCACGAACTCCAGGAAGGGAAGACTATAAATTATTATAAATGCTGGACATATGCTGGAAATAAAAACATAACTCTACAGCAGAGAGTGCACTATTCAAACAGAGAATTAGTCACAGCCCTGCATGCTTTAATAGCCCCACCGTTGCTATTTGTAACGCCACAAGCACCCTTGGAGCTACGGAAAGTCCAAAGACCACAGGGCCAAGTCTTTTCCCACCTGTGAGAACAGAGAACCTGTTTGTGCAATGGCAGTGACTCAGCAGTGGCTGGGGCTGTTCCATTGCCTGTTTGCAGAGTGACAGTGGGAGAGAGACCCTGTGTGCACCAAGCTGCAGTTCCACCAAGTCCAACATGCTGTATATAGACTTGCAGAGCAGTTTTAGGCTAAGCACTAGAAAGCAATCCGTTTTTTTTCAGGGGATTTTCAATTTAAAAAAATTATCATGGGAGAATTTATGAATAGAAACGTGTCCAGAAAACTATTTCTGCTGTTTGATCAGCCATCTGCTGTCCGTATTTGTGACAGGTGCTTTTACAGGTTTGTCTCTGAGAAAAATTCTGTTTCCTTGCACCCTGACGTTGCACGTCCTTGAATATTCCCAAACAAAATACTATCTTGTGGCTTTGCCAATAATTTTGTTTGGCCACTTCGAATTTACCATTTCACGTGTTCCCGTCAAGGGGTTTATATGCAAACTCTCGTGTAAGTTTCAACCTTTAAGAGTAACAGTAACACCCTTGGCACTGGAAGTGTTTATAAGCAAGCATACTTCTTTGGTGTGAAGGGGTGCACAACCATGTATGAAGTTGAGCCCTTCTCAGAAAGTCTTTTTTAATTCTCTTCCTCTAAGCTCTAGAACATGTTCTTCATCTGAACATGTCTACAAGATATATAAAGCTTGAGGGTGAGAGGGTTGACATGGCTGAGCTTTGCACCTTCTGGAAAGTTTCAGCTGTTGCAGAAGACAGAGTGAATGGTGGTGTGCAACT
Organism: Empidonax traillii; assembly: GCF_003031625.1. Classification (NCBI taxonomy): domain Eukaryota; kingdom Metazoa; phylum Chordata; class Aves; order Passeriformes; family Tyrannidae; genus Empidonax; species Empidonax traillii. The sequence goes on from NW_020955517.1 coordinate 640,990, forward strand.
ATGACTTTTTTTATTCCTGCTGGGACCAAAAGTCAGGACTTTGTTTGGTACACGGAGATTTTGTTTTAGAGAGGGATTGCATCTAAGAGGAAATAAAATTCCTGCTTTAATCTTTATGTCGAATTAAAACATATAATCTCTATTTCTTGAGAGCATCTTGACAGAGTAGAGCCACTACCACGTTTCAGAGTAAATGTGTATATACACTTACCTACCAGGGACGGTGACTTAGGAAACTAATCATCAACTGCAGAAACCACAGCCTCCAGCTCTTGTCCCTTGGGGTCAAACTGAGTAAAGATGTCACATTTCCCTGCCAGCAAAGTTCCCAACAACCCAGAAGGCTATTCAGCCCAGAGCAGTTTTTTATTCAGCTTCTGTAATATCTCCTCCTAACCCCATCTAGACACCCACCATGCCTCTACAGACTCTGTGGGGGTCTCACAACATTGCCCATGGTGACAGGTCTTACAGAAACCCATAACAAGAGGAAACACTTCTCCCAGGGAACATCAGAGCCTGAACAGAAAGAGGAAAAGAGAAGCCCATCTCAGTGTGCCCAGGATTACTCACTCCAACAGTTAAGGAATGGACAGATCAGACATAGAATCATTTAATTTGGAAAACACCTTAAAGATCATCAAGTCCAATAGTAAACCTAACACTGACAAGTCCATTGTTAAACTATCTCTCATTTCAGTGATCCTCATGTGGTTTTATATTTTTTTCTGGATCTATATGTCTGTGACCATCTACAAACAACACTGAGATGGCTTTTTTTGGCATGACCTCTGTTTCTACAAATTACATGGGCATTTACCTGCTTTTCTGGTCTTGACCCAAGCCTGGTCTAAAGCTTATCATCCTCAACACAAAGGACAGCAGCTCTCACTCTGGTAGAAAGGGGCACTCCAGTAGACAGGCTCACTTCAACTTCCCTCTCCAAATCAGGCAGATTGGGGATTTCAACATGAGCCTGCCCCAGTGATGTCTGAACCACGGGGTTGATGGCTATTCTGCCTTAAGGTTCAGTGTTTCCAGTTTGAGCTGTTCCACTCTGTGCCAAATAATTAAGTGTGGACAAACCTGGTTCGGTCAGTCTCATGAAGCTTAAGGAAGAATAGGACAAGAAAAGAGTCATGAACCACATCACATCGTGTCATAAGGAGAAGTTGCAAATTTCCTCCACACAGAAAGAAGGAACTGAAGTGGAAAGCGCAAACCCTGGACAACCTGTCTTGGTCCAACCGCAGAGTGAAACAGAAACAAACACAATTAAAGGAGGAAGTGATGTGGCCAGCATAAAGTCGCATCAGCACTTCTGGTCTGGAAACCTCCTAACCCAGCTCTGCCTGCCTGCGGATGAGAAGAAAACTGAATGAGGCAATGGAGAAAGACAGAAAATTTCTGCCCGCTCTGCTTGACTTCAGCTCAGCAGGGTTTCTGAAAAATTCCTTGTGTACTCTGGATGTGCACATCTATTGGCATCCATGGCCTTGTTCAGGGAAAACTCCCTCAGATGTTTGAAATCTGAGCAAATTTCTCAGGGATACAGAGAAATCAAATGATATAGGGATGGCCTAGGCGAGGGGAAAAAGTAGTAATTTGAAAATTATTCCCTCACACAACCCAGTTTAATGTAATCTGTCTCCTAGGTCTGTGTCTTGTGGTTGATTTCAAGCTCCTGGGAAGCTTTTCCTGTGGTTGGGACATTTATAAATTCTCTCTCTCTCGTGTGGGTGTTCCAGCAGTTAACAGCATCTGTGATCATGTTGCAGACATTGCCTGAACTGAGGCACAAATTTTGCCCTTTAATTTTTATTTTATGGAGGCTCTAATTTTCACATGACTGATGGAATTTCTTAATGTCTCAGACTTTTCCCTCTCTGAAAAACGTGCTTAAAAATGACCAAGGGTTTCAAACACTGAGAGGTTCAAGCCAGGCAGCCAAAATGATTGCACAAGACTTGGTTCCTTAGGAAAACCACACTAGAAAACAATGAAATTCCAAGTAGCTGCTTTTCTGTCCTCTCAATTCTCTAATTCTAACAAACTAGTCTGCCAATAGGACTGGAAAATTTTCCATTTACAGAAGTCATACAGTCTGTATTTGTAAGATCCTAGGGATTCAAGGCCTTTGCCTCAATTTATGGGTGCCCTGAGTTCTACAGAGATATGGAAATCAATCCTTTGTTTAGCAAAACTTTCCCTTGTTTGCCTCTTTCTTCTCATGAGAATTATTCATGTAAAGCCTGTTGACTATTTTCATACACTCAGTTGTTGAAAAATTGAGTACAAAACTGAGCAGGATTCTCTTCAAAATATTCTCTTCTCAAGAAAAAAAAAATTAAAAAGCAAGAAAAATGTTGAATGTAGTGTTCAACAGCCTATATAGCTGGGGTAAGAAAAACAAATCACTTACAGACTGGCATTGTTTTGAAAAAGTGGAAGATGACAAGGCAAGAGAAAGGACCATGTTCCATACCTACCATATAACATTCAGAGAAGGTGGATCTGATTCCTCTGAAGAAGCTCAGACAAATGCCACAGAAGCACTTGGGGGCGTGGGACTGTGTTAATTTTTCAGGGAACCATCACTACAGTGTTGGATAGCCTAGCTGGTATTTCCCACACCACCTACAGCCTCATCACCACTCAGAGGTGTTCCTCTGGGCGAGGTAAGATGCACAAGTGTTGCTGGTGTCACAAGGGACATGGCTGCAGGTCCAGCACAGCCTAAGCTGGCAGATAAAGCCAGCCTCCCTCCCTGGGGGCTGAGAACACAGACATTTTGGAGGAGGAGGAAGAGGAAGAAGGTGGTGTCAATGACATCTCACACCATGTGTGGCAGCAACCACAGCAGCTGAGAAGGTTACCATGCCAGAAAACTGGTTTGCAAATAACAGTGAGAGGTTTCACCCATGTATTGTGGGTCTACAAAACTGCACGTGGGTGGGTTATCTGCCTGGGAACATGCCCTGTCCCTTGACTGAACCTGGGCCAGTAGCCCATCATTTCCACTCATACCCAGCTTTACATTAAGAAGCAACTTGTGATTTGAAAAGTGTCTCTGTCATCCTGTGTATAAATACCAGACACAGCACACAAGCTGCATCCTGTCTAACTGGAAGACAATAACAGCTTCTATAGATTTATTGCTGAATGTGTACACACTAATATGAAAATACTTTTTTTTTAAAGTCTGAATTCAGTACATGTTTTCTCAGTCTGTGTTCTTAAATTGATAAAATACATCTGCTCTGAAGAGCTATTACAGCTTATCACAGAAATTTTGGATCTAATTTATTGCCAGCAAAAAGCTTTCTTAAAGCCTCTCTTTCTTTTTCAGATGCTGTACCATAAAACATGATAATTCACATTAAGAATGCATTTAAACACTGCTGAAAAGACAACTTGTCCTGAATAAAAGGCAGCATTCAGAGTGATGGTTAAAATAAAACGTAGCCAAGATTGGAAATGCAGGCTTTAGTGATTGGAATGCTTCAAGTCTTGCCTAATGACCCTTATACAGCCAAAGTGGTCTAGAGCCTGCTGAAAACCATCGCTCTTTAACTCAGCTCCCTTTTGAGTCCTCAGAATCACCCACCAAACTTTTGAGAAAACCAAGATCCATTTCTTTCACCTGGAATACTCTCTTTATCCTCCTTAGTGGCTTTGGGAATGCTCCCGCCAGGGACAGGAAAAACTTGTTGCTCCTCAGAGTTTTTAAAATCAAATCAAATCAGATCAGAGGGGGTGCAATACTAAGTATGTGCTAGCTAACTGTGGCCATAAACTGAGGATAATCTGAGCCCTCCTCTGCCCCAGGGTTGAGCAGATACCACTGTGCCTTCAGGAAAGGTTGGGGCAAAGAGCTTACAGGTTCTTTATCAGTGCTCATGCCATGAGTGTTAAGGCAGACCCTGGTGCTATGGGGTAGAAACTCCCCCAAAGAGAGCGGTTGAGAGTGAATTCTTAATGGCCACTCTCTATCCTATGGTGTCAGGACAGATCCAACCTTCTTGATGAGCTCAGGGATTTCCAGGCAGCTGGTAGCTTTTTTGCATCCCTGTCTTAGACAGTGGCACCTGCTTGCATATGGAAAGAAAGGGAAAAAAAACTCCCAGAACACCACATAGGTAACTCTGCTCCCTCAAAAGTATCAAATTCACTACAGATTCAGAAGTTTTAAAGTGACCAATTCCCTTACATTATTGCTTGAACAACATGGCTCGATCTTCCTCCCTTTGAGCACAACTCAGATTTTCCTGGAGACGTTTCTTCAGCCATAGATGAATCCTAGTTTTTTGTCAATACTTAACCATTACTGGAAAACTCTTTTCATGCATTCAGCTATCATGCAAGAACACCATCAAAGTCTCCAGTGCTAAGCACATTGCAAAAACTGTGGATGTCTATGTGACATGCTTTGGAAATGCCACTGAGGAGCATGCTTCTCCAGACACTGACTGCCTGCCATTAGAAAAGGGTCTGCTCAGCCCAGCACCCACAAATACAGAGTGTTGTGCAGTAATACAGCATTATTCACTTTCTTTTTGCAATGAAAAAAAAAAAAATCAGATTTCATTGCTTCCTTGTGTGTTCCAGTTGTTTAAATGAAAGACTTTGCTTCAAATTTTCCTGCAGTCATTTTCTGTCTTATTTCTGTTATGCTTCCAAATAACAGGCATTCACTTGGGAAACACAAGAGAAAGGAAAATGTAGAAAAGCTATTGATCTGCTGGGTGGAAAACTCTACATTTCATTTCCAGCTTCTTTTTCTTTTCTTTTTTTTTTTAAATATATTTCTTTAATTTTTTTTTTTTTTTTTTTTAGCTTGGGAAACAACACATTATCCCTTCAGTACAATTCTGAAATTATAAATTGTTTTGTAACAAGAACAATCACACAGACAATATGTTCTTTCAATTTTGCTTTCAAAGATCCTGCACATCTATTGTATGCCATGCTTACGTGTATAACTAAGTTGTGAATACAGTTTTCTGGGACTTGTTCACAGTGCTGATTACAACCAGAAAAGAAAAAACTGCTAGCAAAGCTGACATTCATTTTTATGGAAAAAGCATCTCCCTCAAATGACTGCTCATGTGCCATGGAAGATGCCAAATTACAGTACCTCCTTTTCCATTATTAATTCCACAACATTGTTCCCTGTTGCCACATCTCATACTTCCCCAGCAAGAAAGCAAAGACACCATCAGACTCTGCCCTATCCTTAACTGACAGATTAAAAACATTTCTTTTTTTGTCTTTTAGAAAGAGGAGGAGATGGGCCATTCATAGGGTTAGAAAAGAGTTTGAGATGCTACAGCTCTAAACTTCTACGAAACATCTCTTTACAGAACTGTGACTACCAAGAATGCTTTGGTTTTAGTGGGGTCTCAACTTTTCATGCATGCTTCAGATATTTTCTCCAACTAGATCTCAGCTTATTGTGTCACTTCTCTCAAAAAAAAAGTGCCCACCCTGCACTGTCTTTGACAAAGCCTACTCTAATGTCTCCCAGGCCTTCAGCAAACACAGAAGCAGCAGCAGATACCCAGTGATTACCTACCTCTGCCATTGTTCTTGTCAGACCTAAGGGGGCTGACATGACGTCTTTTCCTAACTTAATGAACCGTGTGCGCACTGCAAGGGTCAGAGAAACCCTAGACAGACAGCACTCGATGCTGAAAAAAAGCTTTAAAAAAAAAAAAAAAAAAAGTCAAAATCCTGTTTTTCCTGTATTTGCTCCAGAGTGGGTAAAGTTGTAGAGAAAGAATAGCTTTTTAAGGAACAAAGTAGATTCTGGCATGTTTCCCCCTTTTGTGTTCCAAGCTTTGGGTTGGAAAAGACTGCATTGAGGGTGGGGTTTTTTGTTAGTTTAATTGTGCTGCTAGACATATATTTAATCTTTTTCCCTGATATTTCTGTTATGAGAAGTCTCAGCCAGAGTTATGGAGACATTTATCAATAGAGAAAGCACACACACAATTACTACAGCATGGTCTAAAACAAAGGGAGTTCACTTTTCATTACTCTGAGGCATTGAAAAGGCTCTGCTGTTTTTCACTTATTATTCTCTCTCTCTTTCCAATATTAAATTTTTGGAAACTGGCACCCACCATTTCCCGAAGAAGACATGGACTCCTCGCAAACTTTAAGTGAAAACTCTGGAGGTGGACCACATGAGCCTGGTTGAGGTGACAAGGGACCTGTGGAGAACACCTGGTCAAGCTCCCCTGACCAAGCAGGGTCACCCAGAGGTGGTTGCCCAAGACCACATCCAGAAGAGTCCTGAGTGTCTCCAAAGATGGATACCTGTGCACTTAGAAGCCTTTGTTTTCCTCATGTAAATGCACAAAAGTGTCTTATTTTACCAAAACCATCCTTCCACAATAAAAAAAATCCCATAGACGATGGATAGGTCCCCATGGAAGGGAAGATCAAGCAAGCCTGAAGATACTGCATGGTCATGGTGGGTATTAATTTTTTTCCATGACAACAATCAATCCTTTCACTTCTTATGAGAGAAACAAAAAAAAAAAATTCCACTTTCATTTTCCTCGGTCCTTTATCTTTTTGCCTCTCCACACACCCACACTTTGCCAGTGGCACTGGGCCTTCAAAGGGGATTACCAAGAAGGAGGGATCTCTTTGGTAAGATGCCCAATAACAGCACAGACAACTTTCTAATTATCCCGTCATGAGGGCTGTAAGGATGACAGACCTGGAAATTTTATATGGGTTTTATGGACAGAAGAATGACTAAGCAAGTTTCACTTCAGCCACTTTGCTGCTCTTCCCCTGGGGAAATACAATCCCATGTGTGAATGAAGAAGTGGTGGTTCAGTATGGGATTACCTGACCAGATCTCTCATCAGTCTTCAACACATGGGAGTTCCTTCAGCCACTGATGCATGCATTTCTGAAGTATGATAACATACAATAGTGCAGTTCTGCATATTCTTGTTAACCAAGTAACTACCCTGTGACTGTTTTTTTTTTTTTTTGGGGGGGGGGGGGGGAAGGGGATGGGGGTTTTGGTGTAAGATTTTTTGTAGTTGGGTTTTTTTGTTTGTGGTTTCGTTTGCTTGGGGGTCTGTTTTGTTTTGTTTTTTTTAGCTGAAGCTTACTAACTTTACCAGCTTGTGGTGGTAACAAGTTTTGCAAACAATTGTCCCATATTAAGGAAACCTTTTCCAGCATATGCACAACAAAGTTCTCTTTGGAAACTAGAACAGATTCCCCAGAACTTTCCAATTTTCTTTTTAGGTGTAATAACATCCCTGTTCCAGTATCAGTGGAAATAATTAAGAGCCATCTCTCTGGGCTTCAGCAGGCTGAGAATGAAGCTTCTAATTTTGTCTCTGATGCCTTTGGTAAAAGCATACTGTAATGAGCTGACTTGAGGTGTGAGTGAGTCTTCCTCAAGAAGGTGGCTGGGGCAGCAGGGGACTGAAATTATGAGTTTCTCATGAAGGACTGAGGCTTCCTGATCTTATTGCTAGCAGTGAGATCTACAGTGCTGCGTCACTGTGGTGATTGCACCTATTAAACACTCTTGTCTTGTATTACAGGTCTGCTCATCCTGATTGCTAACATGCGTAATTCTTCATTAGAATGATGGTGTGACTTTAAGAGACGAAATAAATGAGCTAATAATAAATGTACTTGCTCATGTTGATAATTGAAAATCCTATTAATGAAAAAAACTCCCAGCATCATCCACTTGGTTTGTGTCAGCTTATACTTTCCATTTGCTTTGTATCTCAGATTGGATAATCAAGTTTATTTCATTTTCATGCACAGTTAAGTTTCACTGGTGGAATCAATTGCAAAGGCTGAAGCAGGGAGGGGACAGAACCCTGTATGAAAACCAGCTGCTGACACTGGAATTTAAAAAGAAAAAAAAAAAAAGAGAGAGAAACATCTTTTTCATTCCTTTGCCTATCATTGCCTAATTTGTGGCAAATCACAGACACATTCCTATGGATGCAGATGATGACGGTGTAAGAAGACTCATTGTTCTGGAGGTCACAGGAAGTCAATGGCTATTGGAGGACCCAGGATTCCCCTACAAAGATATTTCTAGTGTTTTTAGGATTTGTCCATAACAGAAAGCTAGGGTGAAATTTAATTTGACAAAACTAAATTTGACTTTTGCTTTGGCAAAGATATTGTGTATGCTTTCATTCCTACCGTATACATTTGATTGGTATGTCAGGTTGTTTTCAGGATATTTCCACAAACACAAATTGCACCAAAGCATGAAATTCTCAATTAACTGTGCGGTCTATGCTGTAAGCAATCCAAGTCCAAATCACAACATTACTCTTGTCCTTAACCCTATAAAATGCATTAGAAAGTCTGAATTAAGGTCTTTCAAACTAGCTCTTACGGATGGGCTTGGGCTGTGATACATTGGTATCACATATAAAATATCCCTGCTCCATGATGCTGCCTCTACTGGGAACAAATAGAGTGTGCAGCTGAATCTGGGGGGTGCTAAAATGCTCCACTGCAAGGAAAGGCCATCCCAGGGAAGAAGTCAGGCAGACACTGATAAAACATCCCACTTACAACCCAGTGAGAGTACCTCAGCCATGCTTTAAATAACCCAATTCACCCAGCCCTGAGTGTAGCACCGTAATGTTTGCGTCTTTGTCCTGAGGTCAGCAAAGACGCTGCAGATGCCCCATCCACATGTGAATCCATTACTTGCCCCCAAGTATTCAAGGCCAAGTTGGATGGGGTTTTGAGCCACCTGGTCTATTGGAAGGTGTCCCTGACTGTGACAAGGAGTTGAAACTAGGTTATCTTTACGGTCTCTGTCTGGCACAAACCATTCTGTGATTCTGTGACTTAGTGCTTTCATATTCACTCTTGGTCTATCACTGATTTGGTTTCACATGCTGATGAAGTCCTGCATTTTACTGGCTCTCACCTACCAACTCAGTTTGATTTCTTTAATCAGGCCATTGTTTCTCTCTGATTCAGCAAGCCGGTTTCTAATTCCTCGTTCCACTTGATTAACCATCAGCTTTACATACTTAAGGCTGTTTGTTTTACTCCTGTAATTTCAAGATGCCAGTGACATTTTCACTAGCTCTGCCTGCCTCCCTGGGCTGCAGTTGGCAGCAACATGAGAAGAAGATACAAGACACAAGCAGACCAAATAGGCCGTAGCTACACAGCTCCTGGGAAGCAGTTCTGCAGTTTAGCAGCAGATACCAGCTTCTGATACTGTAACTTTGAAGGGAGAAGGCTCCCCCTTAAATGTTACCCAGCAAAAACTCAACGGCTATCCCTGAAAAATTAAGACCTGAACATCTTGGAACCAAATTCAGAAATGAATAAATTATTCATAGGAAATTATGTCATGTATCCCTTCACACCCACCACTTTCTCTGTTTGCAGATTGTCCACCAACATGTCCCAACTTCTGGACATGTGTTGTCTGACATAATTCATCAAATAACTTAATCTACATGATAAAAATTATGCACATAATTTGTGAGCAGACTCCACAAACATTTAATATTCAAAATTCAAGCTGTGGTGATTAGTCATGATTGAACACACGAATCAGCCAGTATCTTACTGCACTTGAATGATTAACTTGTTTTTTGGGGAAAAACCCCCACACTTATGCTTATCATGAATTCAGAATGTGCTTTTTTGGGACTATTGTGGTATTTGTTCATGATTTTACACTCACTCCCCTTTTTTTTTGTTGTTTTAATTCTATAGCTCTCCCACCAGCAAACCCATTTGCAGACAGTAAACAGAAAATGGGGATGTATTCCTGGAGAGATCCGGAAATGACTTTTACAAAAGCTTTCTGCAACACTTGCTCTGACCTCTGATTTTTCAGGCAACTAATGAGTTCATGCTGATGAACAGTGGACATTCTGCTGTCACCAAGCCAAAAGTGCTTTAGAATTATTTTTCTTCTCCCAGTCTGTCTTTCTTTCCTAGGATCAGATCAATGGATGTGAAAGACCATAATCTGTGTGTCTTCATTTCACTATTTTCAGAGGAACATCTTGAAAGTTTCCTTTCTCCTTCTTTAGATGAAAAGTTCTTTTGAACTCCCTTGGCACTTCAGTGCCAGTAATGAGATCAAAATGAAAGGTTTCTTACTTCCCCCGCTCCGTGAACACCTGGAAGAACACCAGTGGTTATCTGATATTCTGAATATCTGCCACATTTTTTCTGATGGCAGATGTTCTCTTCGTCCTTGGACGCTGCTGTCCATTACTACACTTAAAAGCCAATAGACAAGGAAGAATGCTCTAGAACCAAAAAAAAATCAATTACTAGAATGCAAACATCAGTATAATTACCCTACTACCAGCCTTATTTTAATCAGCTTTGTTGTATTATTCCAGTAAAATACATAATTCACCTCCATGTGGGAGATGACTGAAGCAGTAAGTATCCAGTAGAGGAAAACTGCCATGGGAAGAGCACAAGTTCCCCTGGAAAACAGCCTTCCAGCAAAATCAGAGAAGCACAAAATCATGCCAAGATGTCTAGTTTTGATGACATTTTGTTTTGGAAATAACATCAAAAAGTAATTGTTGTCAATACCAAAAAGGAGTCTGATAGCAGTATTTACAGTTTCGGTGTACTAAAATAAAGTTGTTTAACCTAATTTCAAAGCTACCTTTGCTTCAGATTTCGGTCAATCAGGTACCATGACTCAACAGAGACATACCCTCAAGAAAAAGAGTGGGATGGAAATGCTTCAGTTTCTCTGAAGCATGCTGGGAGGAGGATTTGAGATAAGTTTAATTATTGCATTTATTTTGGGCAAGAATACTGCAATTTGGGGATCTTATTTTGAATTTACATGAAATCACACCCAGTAAAAACTTCAGAAGTGATGGTGAAAGGGCACCTCAGTCTGGCACTCAGCTCCTGCTGCAACAGCAAGGGGAAAGTTGTTCAGATGCTGCACACAGTCAAGATCTTCCCTTTGCCTCACATGGAAGATCTAAGGATCTTTTTGGATTTCACAGCTTCTACCCAAGGGGGAAGGAGATGCTCAACCTCCTATTGCCAGTGACAGAGCAACTATGGGGCAGGGACCTCTGTGACAGAAACCTCAAGAGGGCGGAAAGGACAGCAAGAAAGTTGCTGGGTACGTGGGAAAGGGAAGGGCAAACAGGGCAGCTGCTTCTGAGTGCAGGGCAAAGGTGTTTCACCAAGGTTTCTGCAGGAGGGAATTCCCCAGCAGCTATTTATTGCCATTTCTGACTTAAGAAGACAGGACTTGGGGAAATACAGCACATGGGTAAATGGCACTGAGAAATACCTAACTCTCCATCTCCTTCAGATGAGGAAACTAACTGAAGCCTGCTTCTCTTCTTCCAAGCAGCTGCATCACACACATACACAGGCTTTATATACATTTTCTATGCATCTTTTCTCATGCCCAGGAGGAGGAAGAGGGAAAGGGGAATGATTCCATTCACAGAGATTTGCCTAGATTTGTTTCCTGGGAAGAGCAAGGTGAGGTCACACAAGGTGCAAATTGGCAGAACTACGCCCGTTTATACTACAGAAAATTTTTTGCAGATCTGAACGGGAATCCCAGTTTCAAAGTGAGCTTTATCCTACGAACAGGAGCTATCTTATGATGAGGAGCCCATCTCATGGGCACTTGTAGGGAAGTAAGAGTCACAGCACCCCCCAGGAAAGAGATGCCTCCAAAACCCAGAGAGGTGCAAGGAGAAGAAGGTGTTCTGCTCCATCCTGAGGGTTCCTAACAAGCACTGCAAAATCAGGCATGGATGGGTACCCAGCAGTGTTACTACAGCATCCTTTTAGGATACTAAATCCCAAACCAGCTGCTTTTCCCCTCCCTCAGAGAGATGGGGCTATGCTGTGGCCAGGGATGGGGGTGCTCTTTCCCACGCCAAAGGCAGAGCTTTTCTCCCAGAAGATGGTTATTTCATACACCGAGCAAACAGATGGCAAAGCTCAAATGTCACGTTAGCCTGTTTCAGAAAAAAACACACAACCCAGGACAAAACTGGCAGAGCAGAGGGAGCATACCACGTGAGCACACACGCCCACTCACCAAAACACAGCTGGCTGGGGTTATTTTTAGAGCCGATTTGACAGGGTCCCTTTAAATTTCGCTGGCTTTTGTCAGTTTGTATCACAGAGCTAACGTTGTTTAAACAGAACACATTATTTTTGGCCCATGAATCACAGGACTCGCTCAGCAGCCTTTTCATGCAAACCACCAAGAGGCCTCTGTTTTCGCTGCACCAGATTATTGCAAAAAAACCCCCTTAATCACCAGGTACAGTGATTGGCTTCAAAGATTTGCAAATTAGGAGTAAGCTATCAAATAGCTTCCTGGGGGCTGTATGCCACACAAATCCCATTGCCATTAATGAGGGCTTATGCCACTAAATAATATCTTTCTATATATGCACACACATAAATATATATATACACACACATACAGAGCGTACAGCTGTAGAGGAGACATGTGGGATTTCCCCGACATAGAATCCTTGCTAAACCTAACTGGCAGACAAACAGGGAGATCTCCCTGGGACCCTTCACTGATCCCTTTGGGAGCCAGCACCCTGGGAGCAGAAGTGGTAATTGCTTAGCTGTGGTTTTAAGGGAGATGCTGGCAGAGGAGCTGTGGGAGTGTTATGAGGGAGGGTGAAGCACCAGGGGACTTTTAAGTGTTGCAGGAGGAAAAAAAAAAAAAAAAAAAAGAAAAGGAAAATCAAGGGAAAGCAGTTTGTTTTTCAACTGTATTCCCAAAGACCTTTGCAAATACGTATGCCTTGTGCCTAACCACTGTCAGTGGTGATGGGGATCTTCCTGGCTCCTCTACGGTGGTAGAAGGAACATCCCCATCCTGGAGCTCAGCACCTACATAGGATCATGGTTTCCCAGTCACACTGGGCTGTGGGCTGCCCTCCTGCCATGGAGCATCACCAGAACACTGAGTCACAAGCTGCTGGGGCTAGATGCCTCAGCCAGCAGACAGCAGCCTGCACAATGCTTGGGGAAAGCAAAACAAAAACAAGCCGGATGCTCCTCTCCCCTCCAGCCCAAAGATGAGTTTGAGATGATTTGCAGCTGTTGCACAAAACCATCAACTTTCAGATGCATCAGCTGCTTCACAGTGCCAAAGGGACAGGAGGGCAAGTGAAAAGCAAAGCCCTGAGGAGGACATAGCTCTGGGAAATCCATTCCTCCTGCTGAGCCATCCCAGTTGTTACTGGCTTTCCTCAGCTTGTGCACATTCAAACTCACTATTTTAGAATGGCAGGATTATCCAAATCATGACATATGTGTGAAAATGAAAGGAATGCAAGTGTTTGGGAATTTTTTTTTTTGTGTTTTTTTTTTTTTTTTTTTTTTTTTACTTGGGCATGGAGATTCTCTTCCATTGTAAAAAAACAATGGAGAAGGAAAAGAAGAAACATGTAGCTTGCATGTCCCAGGTCGAAATAAAATGAGTTTGCTCTTTTGCACTGGGGATTTCCAGGCTCTTTCTTCCTCCACAAGGACCAGCCCCTCAACACTGCTGGTCTCCCTGGTACAGCTGCAGCCTGTCTCAGGGCCCGGGCAAAGGGCAGGGCACCAGCAGGCTGTCTCCAAAATAAACTCAGCTGTGACCACATTTACTCCTCACTGCCCTTTCTGTGACAAGTCAGGAGCTTTGCCCAACCCTGCCTAGCCCAATTTTTCTTAACCAAGGCAAGTTCTACTATAGTTTGTCCAAAAGGGGTGAAGGGAAGGTGGTGGGGAGGGATGTAGCAGAGCCCAAAGAAACACAGAGGCTGGGAGGGACAAGAAGCAGGATTAAAACATCAACAGTCATTCCCAGAATAAAACAGACAGTTCCTGAGAAATGCTGGCTTGGAGAGATTCCAGACAGATGCAGACCCTCGGAATTTCCTTTAAAAAAAAAAAAAAAAAAGGGGAAAAAAAGAAAACAAAAGGAGAAGCCCTCTTCATTTTAAAGACCACTTTCCAAGTGTGACAGCAGCAGTCATTACCTTCACTGGCTGCACAGCCCTGCGGAGCAGGCACTTCACACCATACCCTAGCAACATGTCCAAGCACAGCTCCTCTCCTCATTCATTTCAATTTACACAATCATTCAAGCATCCAAAATTCAACCATTCCAGAAGAGCCCGACACATAGAGCAGCACCTCAACAGTACCTGTTGAGGGAAGCTCAGGACAGGGTGGCCTGAGGTTGGAGGTGAGGCACTGGCCCTACCACACACAAATCACATCACCTCACCTTTCCTCACTCTCCCCACCACAAATGGTGAGCTAAATAGATGCATTTAAGTCTCAGAGAAAATTCTGTAACAAGTACTTGTCAAGGGCTCAAAATGACAGTAAGAAGAAGTGCATGAAAACAAGTTCCTATGGTTGGTTCTTTTCCCTGAGAAAACATTCTATTTTGTTCACCATCTGATGATGTTTTCTTACTTTGTACAGTAATCTTGGAATGCTGGCCCTCTTCAGCATCTTCCTT
>NW_020955517.1:655851-701061 GCF_003031625.1 Empidonax traillii
AATTCTGTAACAAGTACTTGTCAAGGGCTCAAAATGACAGTAAGAAGAAGTGCATGAAAACAAGTTCCTATGGTTGGTTCTTTTCCCTGAGAAAACATTCTATTTTGTTCACCATCTGATGATGTTTTCTTACTTTGTACAGTAATCTTGGAATGCTGGCCCTCTTCAGCATCTTCCTTGCAAGACATATCATCATCTGGGACTTGTGGATAACTTATCCACTTACCAAAATACATATTACATAAAATTACCACTGTAGCTTAATAGGGTTTGTATTCTCTCCAAAATAAACATGTTGAGCCACTGAGCCTCAAGTGACTTTCAAACAAGATTTACCAAAACAGAAACAAATGGGGAAAACCATGCTTACTTTCTGCATCCCAATCCTCCAAATAAAACAGATTTGTCCCCAGTGGAAGATTCTACCAGAAGCAAGGAAAGATAGGATTACAAAGAGAGAACAAAGCCTCCTTCACTGGGGAGGGTGGCGATTGGGTGTACTAAGAGAGAAAGGAAAAGACTGATTACTGTCTGCTATTTCACATCAACAGCTGAGAAACAAGAAAGGAAATTAGTTAGTTTTGCCATTGAGGACACATAGAGCTTAGCAGGTTCCAGAGAGTAGCAACAAGAGAACTTTCCAGGAGGTCCTTGTGGAAAAAATAAAGCAAGTGAGGGCAAAGGAATTAACACTTTACCACCGAGCAAGAATCCACACATGCAGCTGCTAGGATCATCTAATTTTGGGGGCAGGATAGGTCATGGGTTTGGGGAAAAGGCTGAAAAATGTATGCTTAATCATTTTCATTAAAATCTAAGAGCTCCCAGTTACAGCTACAGATGCCAATCAGCATATTGGAATGTACTGGATTTACTCAAGCTTTCAATTCACCCTGCTTTGGATAGGGGCTTAATCACAGTATAAGCAACCTACAGGTTAAATGTGGGTTCTGACTGAAGAGTGGTTATCACCGTGGTCGCATACAAAAGTCCAATACAGACTTCTCCTTCCATCATAGCACTCTTCCAACAGAGATGAAACAATCCCTGTAAGGCCATTCAGCACACTTTCACCATAATTTTTTATTTTTATATATATATAGGCACATACATAGACATTATATGTTGAAATATATAAATGCAGGGAATCCAGAAGAGAATTCCTCCTCAGTGCTTCACTAAGCCTTAGCATTATATCCTTCTTCAAGGAATCAATGTCCAAATGTAACAAGGCCACTCCGAACTGACACTACTGACGTAGATACCTATGTGCACAGGTGATCTACTACATTTGTAAAGTAAAACAGTTTGAAAAAATTATGCTCCAGCTTCCTGGAGACTGTTTACTGTTTCCTCTTTCTATTCCTTCAGTCTACTTTCCCCCTTGCCTTCCTACTTTCCTCCTGTAGTTCTCATGATATTTTTAATTTCTTGACTTCACATTTTTTTACCAGCCAAACTTCTCTGAGTGGCCTAAATGTAAAGCTAACCACTGAGGCTCTTTGAAAGAGAAGGCACACTCAATGAAACCAATTACACAGAACAGATGGTTCACCTCTCCTCTGCAGAAATACCCTTCAAGTAACTTTTTAAGGGTCCATACATGTCCCACAGAATTACGTGGCTAGCTTGAGATTTGCAACAGCAATCCTCAAACTCATCATTTAAAGATGCCCAGACTGCTGCACTACTGAGTCAGTTCAAGCTCACCTAAATCTATGTCCTCCTAATTGTTTCCACAGGAATTTCTGGCATTTTTTCATAATTTCCACAATATATCTAGAAGAAAAGGCTGAAGAATAAACAAGATATCCTATTTGCTGTTAACTGTATGTATTTTAAAGTCACAACATTGAAGTGCAAGGCTCCTGCTGTAAACTGAAAGGAGAACTTCTGTTGTTGGATCTTGTCTGCTTCTTCTGACTGCATGAGGCTTGCTGGCAAAATCTGTTATGTTCTCTCTCCTGTAAACTGGAGCCAGTATTGGAGTGGCTTCTGCAAGTCCAGCATAGCCATGAATTTTGTGGAGGCACTTGGAAGCCACAAAAACTAGTTTTGTTGAAGAAACAGTTTTGAGGCAGCTTAGCTCCTTTTTTTTTTTTTTTTTTTTTTAATTCTCTGATTATTCCCCATAGATGATGTTTTCAATAAGCTATAGCAAAGTCCTCACATGACCTGACTTTTGTGTTGCTGGCAAACTCCTATTCCATGAAGGTGCAAGTCATCTTTGGAGCAGATCAGATCTGCTCAACATTCTAAACTTTAATTTCACCTTGCTCAAGATCTCCTCTGAGACAGGCTTCCAACAGAACAATGTGAAGCTGCACTAGACAATCCCTCTGCCAGCTTTGAGTCCTAAACCTAGAAGATCTCCTGAGTAGGAGCCCTTCTGAAGGACTTCTCATAATTGACTTTTGCTGTGCTGATGGTAACTATCTCCTGCATGATCCAGCCTTTGCTTCTTCCACTCTGTTTTGCCTGTGTGCACATCATCACAGTGCATTTCATGGCTCCACTGGAATGAGACTCAGGCATGTGGCAGGAGGGAAGTTCAACAGCAAGCCTAATCTAGACTGCCAAGAGAGAAGGGCTGTGGAATTCACCACAGATTCTACCTCCCACACATTACAGATGCAGCCCAGATGCAGGTGGCTCATTCTTTATTGCTGCACTGATGGAGAAGCTTGAAGGAATGCAGCTTTGGACAGCCTGGAAGTCATTATCCCAGTGTGCTGTCTTTAGAATAGCTATTCTGCCTTGAAGAAGGCTCTCTGAAAATGTACATAGCCTAACTCTTATACTTTAATAAGTGAAATACAACTTTGCTCAAAAATAGCCATTTCCAGGGTATATAGATCACTCTTTGAGGGGAATATGCGTCTGCTAAACTACAAGAACTTGTGGAAAGCCAAACTGCTCTGCTCGAGGTTGTTACTAAATATCTGCAAGGAACCACAGAGGCCTAACCTCGCTCAGCACAGACCTTTGTTGTGCTGTGCAGTCAGCAATATTCACATGTGATACTTGGCCTTCCTGAACTGCATGCTTTACAGCTCAAGTTTGTTGGTTTTGTTTTGTTGATTTTTTTTTTTTAAGCAAAAATAAAAGCAAAAAAGGAACTTCAAAGCATCCTCAGCATGTGCTGCAGTCATGTGCCATAGGCTCGCTACAGCTAGGGGGATTGATCTAGACGTTTTCAGCAGATAGTAGTTTGATCCAGTCATTGGCACTCTCAGCAATGCCTTTTATTTTAGCAGAGCATCAGCTGCTTCAATTCTCACACCAAGGTGGCTAGCAGATTACAAAGCTTACAACCTTTGATACATTAAGAGTATATTTTTCCATTTTCCAGTCACATACAGAGCAAAATTTCTTTTCCCTTTGAATGTCTTAAAATAATATTAGCTTTTGAGTTTGAGAATTTACATCCCAATGCAGAGGAGTGCAAGATAGAGGAAAGAGTGAGAGATGCATAAAATATGTGAAAATGGAAAGGCAGTTTCTGTCCCTGCCATTCTGGTGTGAACTGTAAGTCCCTTGCTTTAACCGACTACATTTGTTATTTGGTTATTCCTCAGTTTTCAGTCGCTCCCACAGCCTGTGTGGATTCTCCACTGTTTTGTTCCTGGTTTAGTCATGAAGCAGTACTGTCCAGTTTCCCAACACTAAGCCCACTTAATCTGACAACATTATCTTTCATTGCAGCCAGGGCAGACTGAACCAGACTATTCTATTCCACAATAACTACAACACATAATTAGAAGAGCGTTGGCATCTGGATTCATGCTTATTGTATGACTGCACCAGAAGCCATGAGGAAAGAAACCCAGACTATTCTTACTTACACTAATGTAAAGGAGAGCTTCTGTCCCCAAAGTCAGTTAAAGCTAAAACCAAGGGCGCAGGCAAGCTCTGGGCTCTCAGTAGCAGCACAGCATCACCTACTTTTTCCCCTGTTGCTTTCTGCTTTCTGCATACATGCTGGGCTGAACTCCAGGGATTAATTTACCACCTACTGTGCAGTTTTGCAGAGGAGGAAGGGATCAAAGTCTAGTTCGACAATATGAAGTTGTCAGTAATGACGCAGGGGCCGATATTTCCTCTTGGCAGCCCCAAGCGCAGAGAGGGGTGGCACTGCCACTTCATTAGGTGACACCAGCACTGCTTCCATGCCAGCATGGCACCACTGGAAGGCAGCAGCACCCAGCCTCAGATACATATGGCCGCAAAAAGGGCTTCAGGCTTGGCACTCCAGGAAAACACCACCTCGGCTTGCATGGGGTTGCTGCTGATGGTACCCAGGGAAAGCCTTATCCAGGTCTGGATGAGGTGAGGCTTTTTCACTCTTGTCCTTTTTTCCCCTCATATATTTTCCTGCCTCCATCACCAGCACTGAAAGGAGTCATAACAAGTGGACTCCCCCTCTCAGATATCTGCAGCAGGACCACTCAGTGTCAATGCATGTTAGTATGGGGCAACATTTGGGAAGAAACAGAACTCTGAACTCCTAACTGTTCTTTGTCTTTTTACCAGCTTCCATCTAATGTACTGGAACCAGCACCCCTGCACTGCTTGTCTAGAAACTCAGGTTTCCTTTTTCAAAGCAAGAGCAATGATACCCTCCCTCTTTAAAAGGTCTTGAAATAAGTACAAAGCAGCATGCCACATCACCACTGAGCGTTATGATTAAACACCAGCCGAAAACTTCTGAAGAAAGCAAGGCAGTACCGTCCTGCACTCTGCAGATGAACTCAAGCTCACTGCCAAACACAGGCAGTTCCTTTTCTGAGTGAATTGTAAACAGTAGAATTAGCTGATAACCTGCATCTTGAATTTGGCTAGGGCCCATTTCTTTCCCACCCCCAATTTTAGGAAGCAAGAATGCATGAAAACTCCAAGCCTTTGAGATGGGAAGCTAATATCAAACACTGCCTCCCCCCACCAGTTGGTCACAGAAACATAAAGGTGTACAAACTGCCTATGTTTTCACTAAGCAGCTAAAGCATATGACTGAGAAAGTTCAGATCCTGCAAACACATTTAGTGTTAATGAAGCACAACATGCTTTCAGAGGCAGGGAGAAGGAGGCAGCAAAAGAGTTTCATAGCAAATGGCCTTATTCCAGCCTCAGATTCCTCACAAATACATCTGATTATCTGACCAGTAACCAAATAAAGTGTTGCAAAAGCTGGAGGCACTTTTCCTCAGCACTGAAAATAGCTGTAAGTAAAGGAAATGTGCCAATGAGCATCATGTAATGGAATTGACAGTGGCAGAAGGAAAGTTTAGGTGGATGAAAAAGTGTTGAGGATTTTGTGGGGAATTCTTTTTTTTTTTTTTTCCCTCCCACTCCCCCTCACTCAAGTTCATTTCTACATAAGATAAGTTTTTGTTATAGGAGACAACCATTCTTGTAAACAGCTATGGCAAAATGCCCTGTGAGAAGCCACCACTAAACCAATCTAGTCCATGAAATTGTGACATGCTACATCAAATAAAGAGGTCCTGGCTGCAGATGCAAAATTAAGCCACAGATGCTACAGGAAGCACAGAGCTCCTGGTAGCATCTCACTCCCTTGCACAGGGCAAGCTGAAGCTGTGCCCCAAGGACAGCCTGCTAACAGAGGGAGATGGTCTCAGAACCAGATAGGAAGTGCTTTTACTGCCACCTCCATCACCTGTAGCACTGCTGGAGCACAGATACACTGCAGACAGGTGCTGCATGTCCGAATTGGGTAATGCCTGGCACAGCTCTTTGGGCAATACACACCTCACCACAGGACTTTGAGGAGGTAGGAAAAGCCACCCGGGGAGGAAGGTCTGTGCAAATTAAGAACTACAATGAGCCTGTATACACATGACAGCTAAGAGAAAGCTGGGGGAATTGGACTGACCTCCTTACAAAGGTGATGGTGTTGGGAAACATCTTCACGTAGGGGTTGGTCCTGGGGATCAAGATAAAAAGAAACGGGAAAGGAGGGAGCAGGCCACTTCAGCTTGGGGAATCAGGGCAGGGCCTGCCCATTCCCCATCCCATCTTCACCCAAGAGACAAAAAAATAACTGCCCAGGCTAAAGGGTAAAAGGGGCAATCTGCCAGCTCTTCACAGTCACAGAAGTGTGGTGAATAACAGCAGCCAAGAGAGTGAGATACTATCAGTATCACACACAGTTTCTGTTGCAGGTTTTGGTTTTTTGCTTGAAAAGGAAGAGATGAAGAGCAGCATTCACTTGATAAACTAGACACTTGCCTGCTGACATTGCCCCATTAGATTCCAATTGCCACAGCAATGCCTTACTGGAGAGCTGAGCAGGGGATTTAGGCTGTGCCTGAGCCCTTTGAGTAAACCCTATTCCTGCAAGGACCAACCAGCAACCGACTGCTCAGTACACAAGTAGGGTTCAAATCCACAAGCTGTGTCAGACACTGCTGATATTTTTTGTGAAGACCACAGCAATGGCATGTCTGATCTTAGGCAACCCTCTCTCTGCCCCCATTGCTAGACCAACAGTCTGACCAACCCACTGCTTTGAACTTCATTATTCTGTTAACAGGTTGTCAGCATCACTAAAACATTGCAGCCTCTGTTTTACCCCACCTCTGACAGCCTGAAAAGTTTACTTTGCACATGGTGGGGATAAGCAGTTATATCCTCTGCCCAGCATTTGTTACAATCTAAGTACCAAAGACTGTGACAACAGATTTAGTTACTATACTAATACAGACTATAGATAGGACTTTATCTTATTATCTAATACCTAATCTAATATTACCTAAGGTAGATTTGCACATAAACTATTATCTAAGGAAGAATTTGCACATAAACTACAGCTTTTCAGCAAGCACTGATTAGTGGGGTCAGCGCTCGATCTCTTTTGCCTTGTGTTTGGAATAGTTATTTATGATTTTAAATAGACTGCATTAAGGGTAAGTTATGCTAGATCTGCTATCTTCTGAACAGCAAGTGGAAAAAAAGCTGTAAATGATGTTTCCTTAGAGTCGTGAAAAAGTGGCTTCTGTGATTTTTCTACTCTGCCTCTTCCAATTCTTATCCCATGAGTCCAGCAAGGTGCTTTTTATGTCATAAATCTTTATGAAACTTTTCTACCATACAGTTATTGCGTGTTGCCCTAGAAGTTCCTGAGTTTCAATAGCAGATGAGGAAACCCACACAAAATCAAAACATTTTGATATTCAGTATCTCTTTACAAGACTATAGTTGGTACAGTCTTAGCTCCCTCTAGAAAGGGCAAAGCAAACAAATTAATGTAAATGCATATTTAACTTGTCCAACACGATTATCTAGCAGGAAGGAGTCTAGTGAGAACCAGTCATATTTTGTGTATCTAGGATTTAAAAAATACCCTAGTATTTCTTCCCTAGTGCACTGTGGTGTAACTGCTTTTTTCACTCTGAACTTCAGGTTGTTTGTGGACAATATTTCTAAAAAGTTAAATATTAATTTTGCCTATCTGACAGAAAAGGAAAAGGGAAAAATAGGAAGCAACTCACAGATCTCTTCAAAAAGTATGTAAGTTCTTGGAAGCTGTTGAAAATAAGTGAAAACCATGCCTTTTATTTCTAAGCAATATTCAGCTTGCCTAGAGAAAACAGTCTTTTAGGGTTTGGTGATAAGGCAAACAATTACTAATTTACCCTGTGAGCAGGAGATAATGAGATAGGCAAGCGTTTTTCTGATCAAATGTTTCTTAATTTCAACATATCTACTTTTAGAATCGAAGTTGTTAGCTGAAAAGGTTTTGTTTTGATTAATGTCATAATTTTCATTCATTTTAAAGAGTCAGAAATGTCAAATCATTGTTACACAGGAAGTTTTGGTTTCAGATCAAAGTGACATTTCATTTAGCAGTCTGAATAAACATACAGTTTAAAAGCCAATGAAACTCAATGAGAAGGAAAAACTCTGAAATTGAGCAAGTACTTTCAACTACTGAATCCAGTTTCTGCTTGTACCCAAGTCCCTTTGGGACTGAAAAATCCCCCTAAATTTTGGCATTTTAGAACAACCTTTTAATTCAATTATATTCAACAAAAATACCAAGATTATTTAAGTCACTTCCTGCCTTCTCCTTAAAAATATGTAATAAAAAAAATTATCTCACACAAGATAAAGAGGAGAGACCCATTCAAGAAGATACATAAGCTTACAACTGTATAATTTTCCTGCTTACCACGCTCATCGGGTAGATCTTACAGCATTGCCACTTCTCAGATTTGTAGTGAAATCTCTCAGGATATTTTTATCGATCTTCATTACCTGGTGCTATCCTTGCTGCATTGCTGGGCAAAGCCCTCAGCTTTTATTAGCAGTTAAAACATTTTTACGCTTGTCATTCGCACAGCTGCAAAGAAAAGTAGCAAAAATCAGACCCCACAGAAGCTACTAAAGCCCAAGACAAATAAAATCAGAGAGAATTAAGTCTTGTGAATTACACTAACCACATGATTTGGGGGAGTTTGCCTCAGGATTTGAGGGTGCCTGGAGCAGACTATGCCAAGCTTGTAATTTTTCCAATTATGTTTCATTTTGTACATCAGGACTGTCATAGAACACATTGTTATTATAGATATCCCTAGGGACGTAGAACTCAGGCAGCCTCACGCTACATGCTAAAAAGCTTTCTCAGATAATGCTTATCAGAAAATGCATCTTCCACACAGACCCCTGCACTACCTGCAACTAATCCAGATTGCAGCAGAGGCAGAGTCTCTGGACACACTCATGTACTGCACAGAGGATGCTGCACAAGAACAGCCCTGGACCCTTCTTTAAAGGAATGCTTCTTTAATGCAAGCCAGCTTACAATAGCAGTAAATTAAAAATAACTAAATTAGGACATCCACATATGAGATAACATAACTGCATCAAGGACACAAGCATCAGAAAACTGGAAGAAAAGCATACTTGCCTACTCTTAGTTTTTTCACCCTATAAAATCTTTCTAAGGAGGCAGGATCCCATTGTGTATCAGTCCCTTATTCTTAGATGGTGCCCAGGAAAGAGAGCTAAACACAAAACCTAGTTTTCTTTTTAAGTTCCCAAACCTTCCCCAGCCTTTTGCTTGGTTTTAAATCCTTTCCTTCCACCTGGCCTTAACTGCTGTCACCTGCCAATAATTTCCTGCCTTGCTCTCTCTTATTTTGCCATCACGGGATGTTGCCCTGGCAGAGAGGAAATCTTGCCAGTGCAAAAATATTGGACAACATTTGAAAGACTCCTAACTGGTGCCTTTCTCTAAATGAATTGTCAGGAAACGAGAACATTTATTTTTACAAGCTGCTTCATTACTGACAGACTGAGGTGGTTTATTAAACACTACATGGTAATGATGGATTTTACTGGGGACTTCTTGATAGCCTGGAAATATCATGCCCATCAGTGCAGACATACAATCATCTAAGTTATTACCAGTTTACACTGTTTGCTGTCACCTCTGTACCTGAAGCATACTAATAATATGAGTGAGTCGAACCCATTTTGGGGCAAAGTCAAGCAAGAAGTCCTAAGTCACTCCCATAGAATAGGGCATGAGCAGAGGAGCTTTAGTGGATGCAAGGTGATTTAAAGCCCCAGTTACTTATTACTATCCTTCAGATGAACCATAGTTAATCAATTAACTCCAAGCTCCCACTTTTCTTCATCATAAAGTCAGAGATCGCTGCTCAAATCAGATGAGACCCTGAAGCAGATTAGGAGCATTGGCAGAGTACGTGAATGTGGCTCATCTCCAGGGGAGAAGCAGATGTGAGCTGGGGTGTGGTACCAAGCAGATGGAAAATAGTGTTTCCCTAAATCGTCCCACTAGACCTGCTGCAGCACATCTGCCTGCGCCCCAGTGTGCTCCTCCTTCTTTTTCCCCACTCATTGCAAAACGATTTGGGCTGAATTTTCTATTCTGTTGAACCTTCATACCCGTGGAGAGATGGCATAAGATATGATCTGTCCAGTGTATTTGCTTGCTACATCACACAGGCTGTGAAATAAGAAAGACTCTGTGAAGTGTGGAATGTTAGATTTCAGATTCTGTTTGCATCCAAACTTCATCCCTCATCTAGGCTGAAGGGTATGTATCTTCCTTCCTGCATATGGGAAAACAAAGCAGATGGTCTCAGTCTGAGGGACAGATGTCCACATCAGAAAACTGTCACCGCACTTGACACCTTCCCAGCCATACTGGCCAAGATCCTCCAGAAAAGAAAAAACATACCTTGCCATTTTGCATACATTTACATTCGTTTGCAGGCACCTACTGAGCAGAATGCTCAGCCTTTCCATTTTTAAAGTTGTACTACAGCAAAACCTCACAAAGACTGGTGTGAAGATAAGTTGTTAAAGGTTCTGACTATCTGGTGTCTTTGGTAGGCAAACTACTAATAAAAAGGGCCCTTCCATGCCATAGTCCTATTCTCTTCCTGCCTTTTGTCACAGGCATGAATCTTGACAAGGAGGAGCAGCTCATATCAGCACTGCCCCTCCCCAGAAATTTTTCTGCTAGATTTCCTAGGACATGAGCAAAGCATTTGACACTGTCCCACACGATATCCTTGTCTCTAAACCAGAGAGATATGGATTAGACAGATGTACCACTCAGGGGATAAGGAATTGGCTGGATGGTTGCACTGAAAGAGTTGTGGTCAACAGCTCAATGTCCAGGTGGAATGCAGTGACAAGTGATGTTCCTCAGGGGTCAATACTAGGACCAGTGCTGTTTAACATCCTTGTTGGTGACATGGACAGTGGCACTGAGTGCATCTTCAGCAAGTCTACTGGTCCCACTGAGCTGTGTGGTGCAGTCAGAATGCTGGAGGGAAGGGATGCTGTCCCGAAGGACCTGGATGGGCTTGAGAGATGGGCCTGTGCAAATCTCAGGAAGTTCAACAAGGCAGGCGTAAGGTCCTGCACCTGGGTCAGGGCAATCCCACGCACAGATGCAGGCTGGGTGAGAATGGATGGAGAGCAGCCCTGAGGAGAAGGACCTGGGGGGTCTTGGTGACAAGCTCAGCATGACCCAGCAGTCTGCATTTACAGCCCAGAAAGCAAGTTGTATCCTGGGCTGCATCAAAAGCAGAGTGGCCAGCAGGCTGAGGGAGGTGATTCTGCCCCTCTACTCTGCCCTTGTGAGACCCCACTTGGAGTCCTGCATCCAGATCTGAGGCCACCAACATAAGAAGGACATGGACCTGTTGTAGCAAGTCCAGAGAAGGTACATGAAGATAATCAGAGGGCTGCAGCATCTCTCTTATAAGACTGGCTGAGAGAGTTCAGATTGTTCAGCCTGGAGAAGAGAGTGCTCTGGGGAGACCTTAGAGCAGCCTTCCAGTATCTAAAGAAGGCCTGCAAGAAAGCTGGAGAGGGACTTTTTACAAAGGCATATAGTGATAGGATAGGGGGTAATGGCTTTAAACTGACAGAGAATGGGTTTAGATTAGATATTAGGAAGAAATTCTTCACTGTGAGAGTGATGAGGTGCTGAAAGAGGTTGCCCAGAGAAGCTGAGGGTGACCCATCCCTGGAAGTGTTCAAGGCCAGGTTGGATGGGGCTTTGAGCAGCTTGATCTAGTGGAAGGTATTCCTGCCCATGCCAGCAGGGTTGGAACCAGATGATCTGTAAGGTCCCGTCCAGCCCAAACCATTCTAGGATTCTATGAAAAGAGTGGTGACACTGTCCAAGTATGAAAAACAAAACTCCATTTTTTCCTTTTTTTTTTTTTTTTTTTTTCCTGGCAAGGGTTTTTTTCCCCTAGTCTCAAATAACCAGAAAAGGCTCTACATCTTTATTTTTCCTAAGTGAGGCAGCAATATTTCATTGGGATTTGGATGGCCAGAATGCCTGAGGAATCTGGATGCAGGCAATCTGAATTAGGGGAAAAGTCAATGAAACATAGGAGAATATTGAAGTGTCTTAGTGCGAGGTCTGTTTCCCAACATTCATGCACATTGCAGTGTGAGTTCATAGGAAATTATCCCATGTGGAGCATTATATCCAGTATGAGGGGAAAAAAACCAAAACAAAACAGAGAAAAAGCAAAGCAAACCAAAACACAGCAGATTGCTCAACGCTGCCTCGGAAGCCAGTTAAAAGAGAAAAAAAAAAGAGAACCTTTTATGCTTGGGTGAAGCCCAGCCCCTCCCCTTGGGGCAACCTCTGCAGGGGTGGGAAGAGCATCTCATCTTCCCATCCTGCATAGGGAAGGTCCAGCTGTGGGCTGGTGGTCAAGGCCCCCATGAAACACTCAGGTGGCAATTACTGCTGATAGCATAGCAATTACGGGAACTCCAGGAAATGCTGGGTGTGTTTTCCAGTGCTAATTAGGGCTGCTTAGTGAGGTAGGAGGTGTGTGAAAAACGAGCATTTCCATGGGATTTTTTTTGTTTGTTTCATTTTAGGGTCGTTGTGTGTCGGTTCCTCTCTTCTTCAGTCCAGCCCCAATGATGACATAATGTTGTGCCAGGGAAGAGGGGATGTCTGAGGGCAGCAAGTAAAGAAGCAGGGGGTAAGACACGCTGCTCAGCATTTCGTGTTTTTCATCCAAGGCCTTTGCCCTGTGCCTCCATCCCTGTCAAAGCTTCAAAGCAGCTCTGGGTTTGTCCAGTCTGCCATGCACGGCTGTGATGAATCCCAGCAGTGGGGAGGGGTCTAAAGGTGGCAGAGCCTTTTCCCACAACAAAATGTTAACATGCACAGTGGTTTTCAACCCCAAGGACCTTTGCCTAGGAATCATATCAGCTTCTTTGCCACCTCCATAGCCTATCAACAGATCAGCTAGGTTTTTCTTTCACGGACCGTTATGTTTCCCACTTCTTCATTTGGCACAGGGAAAAAGCAGTCACAGAGGCTTCCCAAGCCGAGCTGAAGTCATGGCTGCACCACAGCTACGAGTGAAAACGCCACTTGTTTTCACTTGCTACCCAGCATATGACAGCCCGTTACACAAAATCAGTAGCAGAACTCCCCCCACTTTTGGAAAAAAATAAACTAACCCCAAACTTACGTAACTCTGTAACTAATCTTTGTTAATCTTGAGCAAGGCATTTAAATCCGGGGAATAAGCCTATTCTTCTCACCCCCTGCCCCCCCTCGCAGCCTATCTGTACAGTGAAAAGGGAATCAAACAGAAGCAAAGTTCACGGCCTTATGATTTTTCCTTTTGACAAGAGCACAGTGGCATCGTGTCCCAAGTCTGCTCTGAAGTAAAACCTCCTGCCCTGCCATATCCCATGCACAGCAACTGAGGAACTAGAGAAAAAAGCTACCTTCGGACCAATTATCAGTTAAAGCATTATCTTAGCTAAAGCATGGAAATCTCTACTCTCGCCACATACCATTGCCTTGCTTTCGTCTGGTATTTCTTTGTAGCCTATTCCATCATATACATCAAAACAGAAGAGCGGCCATCTGAAGTGTTCCTTTACGGTGGGCAGTGGAAATATTTGACAGTCCTCAATCTGGTAAGCAAATCGTGTTGTACAGTGATACCAATATGTCTATTTGTTTGTCTGCCATCTGCGCCTCAAGACACATGCAGCTGGTATATTTGCTGCTGTTAAACTGCTTCCTTTAACAGTTTATACCCCAAAGGAAACCAAGGAGGGATCTGTGCTTGTGCTGTGAAATGTATTCACAGGTTTCCTGCAGAAAGAATATTGGCTGGTGAGCTGCTTGGCTCTCAGAAGGTATTTTGAAGCTAACTGCCTCCTTGTAAAAGAGACAAGCTGTCACTGAGGAGAGGGACAGAAAAGTAGGGATATGTCCAGCCAGTACACATACAAGTTTGGTGCCTGTTCTCTAACCTTTAATTCAGTGCATTAAAATACTGCTTGGAGTTTTATTTCAAATTTTTAGTAGACTTTTATGTCCTGTAAATTACTGAAAAAGTAAAACAAAAAGAGAGCACAGTGCAAATTTAGTCATTCAGAGTACATGCTTAGTTTGGCAATCAGTTGAGAATATCAGGGAAAGAAATTCCATCTCCCGGAGAGAGGTGCTTGTGACATTATTACATGAGTTTTAGCAGTGCTATCAACTGGTTGGTACATTTCCTAAAATTACACAGAAAAACATAGACTGTGATGTGTTCTGGTTCCCCTAATATGCTGACATTTCATGGGATAGAAATCAAAGTGAAAGCATGTGAGAGATGCCAGGGGAGAAGGCTGGTTCAGAGCCCAAAGGGTTCATCATCAGTCCAAACAGTGCTGCAGTGGAAAGACCAGGCTTGTGGAGAGCTTTCCTATAAAGGAAACACTTCAGGGACACTTGCTAATTTTAAGGATAACTGCAGGGACCTCTGTAGCCTTTCATCCATTCTGCATGATTGTCAGAGTTAAACATCAGTAGGGGGTCTGGTCCAGGATATGTTTGTCTCTACTTTTACTCTTCAGAATGTAACACCTCATGGTGGAGTTCAGCGGAAGCCTGAAGGGTCCCCAGCTTTAAGAGGGGCTTTTGGAGACCCTAGGGGGTGGGTGGGAAATGGAGTCAACCATTCTGTGACTCTGTGAAACATTTTCAATGAAAGAGGTGGTGAACGGCATGTGAGCAACAACCTGGGGTTCTGAGAACCCCAGCGCTCTTCTCAGTGGCCAAGCTGGCTGTGAAAGGATGAGGACACATTTATCACTGCGATCAGGGTGGCATTTGTATTGTTAATTGGTGTGTTGTCTGGAATCAGGATATCTATTTGTTGGGGATAGCTGGCCCCGCTAAAGTATTAGGCATACTTTCAGGCAAAACAGCATCTCCTCTCCCACCCTCTGGCACCATTATACAATGAGATCTACCATCCAGTATATGGCACAGCTCTGAAGCATGAGATCAAGAGGACAAAACAAGTAACCCATCTCCCAGCATTTTGGGATGCAGAAATAGTCACTGAAATTGTCATCCACCTTCCTTTAATGACTGGCAGTGGATGATCAGGGAAAGGCTACACAGGACATGAGCATGTATATGCATAAAATGAACTTTCCATGGCTCTATCATCCCACTAGCATACTGACTAGCCCAGATAGAAAATAAACCCAGGCCAAGGTAGCTAATACACATTCAAAACCTTCCCTTCATCCATCTAAAGGAAAAACGTACCTGTGTGCCATGAGGCATGTGTGCCTTGTGTGAAAGAGCAGTTCATTTTGTTGGTGCTTCCTGACAACTGAAGTGGATGCCTCATTGCTTCCATGTTGTAATTTAATCATCCATCCCTGTTCACATTTTCTTTGCCACTCATTAGAGACCTCTACCAGCTTTTCCTCTCGTTACTCTTTTCTGTAAACTGAAAGTCCGAGGCTTTTTCATCTCTATTCACAAAGGGTTACTTTTTTCATAAAGCATCCTTGTCGCCTTTTGCAGCAGTTTTTCTAGTTTCAGGAGGGGGTAACTAGGGCAGGCTGCTGTCATTGAGTTATGAGATGGATTTATACAATGGCTAAAGGTTTTCCTTGTTTGTTGTTTATCTGTTCTTGACAGTTCTTAAATCTCCATTTGTCTTTTTTGATCACTGGTAGGCAAGAAGACAGCAAGCTCAGACAGCTATCCATAGTGAGTCCAACATTTCTTTCCTGAATGGTGATAGCTAATTTAGAACCCACAGTTGAAAAATATGTAACTGTAGCTGCTTTTCCTTTCTGAAAAGCATTACTTTGCATTCACCAACACTGATTTTTGCCTAGTATTTGATCTCTCAGGCACTCAGTATCCTGAGATTCTTTGGCAATTTTACAGCCAGGCTTCATTTTGACAGAAAAAAAAAAATTCACAAAGGTTTGCCCCCTCAGTATTTGCTCCCTTTGCCAGCTCATTTCCAGATCTGCCAAACAGCTTAGGTCTTATTAAATCTCCGTGAGTGACGGCCCTTGCTCCAGTTCCCCAGTCTTTTGTCTCACATCTTTTAACCATTCGTTGATATAATCCCAATGCTAAAATGGAGCTGTCAACCAACTGAGAGATGGTTTGGGCTGAAGATGTTTCCTAGCTGTCATGCAGAAAATGTGGCAGTGGGACAAGGTGTGCAAAATTACTCCTTCATGGCTGGTAATCCTTCTTCTACAGAGATGTGGGGGTTTTTTTCAAGAAAGGATTGCCAAAAAAAAGGGAAGAGCACTGGTGAAAGAAATGCCCTCAGCCCGCCTTCTCCCATTGAACTGGATAGCATTTATTGGTAAATGGTGGCAAAAATGTGGCAAAAGATTCTTGAGCTGCTGTATAAGACAGAAAGAGGACGAGAAAATAATATATCCCAGAATGCTGTGGTGCTCTCTGTGGGGCTCTGCAGGACATAAAAGGGTTGGCATTAAACCTCTCCCTCTTGCTGCTGGGGGACATCAAAGAACAAGAGGTGGCTATCAACCACACACATCCATCAGGCTCACATTCAATGCATTAAATTTCTGCCAGTTGGGAAGCAGTCCCAGGAAACACCTTGGAATGTTGGGAGGCATAGTCATGGAGAAGAAGAGCAAGCGAAAGCTTCACAATTGGGCTGTTCTGGTTCAGTGGATCTGCTGTGCTGGACAGGGCTGGGTGGTGCCTTGGAGGCTTCCCCAGAGCCCGGCACACAGAGCCTTTGTCCAGCTCTTCTGCCTGTGTCCTGCCAGACTGTGATTGCCTGGCTTCTGGCACTGGCTGTCTGAATTACTCGCAAATTTTCCCTCCAAAGTTTCTCTAATCTCTTTGGAACTGCATTTAAAAATTCCCTTCTGTGCAAAGCTGCTGTGGACAGCTCATGGAAACACTGGGAAAAGTGACATTTTCTGGGGACGGAAATGCCACTTGTCTCCTAGCTCTGCTGGAGGGACGCTGGAAAATATGACCCTCTTCTAGCACCTCATTCAATTCCTTGCTAGTCATGTGGCTTTCCCAAGAGAGCTACAGCTCTGACATTATTTGAGATTCATCTTCTTAATGATCATAGCAATCAAGACTCAGAAAGGAAATGTTTTTGTAGGGGATGGGGGGAGGAAAGATAAGTGAGTTTTGTATCAAAGGAGTTCATTGACTGCTTATTGAACAAGCAGAAATGACAGATAAAAACAGTTGTGTATTCATTTGTCTGTGACACAAAACAGTACAAGCTGAATCATTCATTGCCTGAAATATCCAAGCTCATAAAAATCTGCTCGCTGCTGTAAATCTATTAGTAAATCACTGCGTAATGAGCACACTGCACCTTTAAAAACTATTAATTGCATTCCTGCCCCAGTTTATTCCTTATGCTTTTGTCTTTCATAATGGAAATACTTTTCAATTCTCCTGAAAGCTGTTTTGTATTTATTTCAAAATAGGCCCAATATTTGGCATAGATATTTTCCAGGACACTATCCCGTGAATGGATGTGCGTCTACACTAAATGTTGACTGTTAACTCTAATAACTTGCTCAGAATATTGGATTTATCCCTCCCTTAAGAGCAGAGCTTGGAGCCCGATTTATTTGTATTAGTTGAAGATTTCAATATACACATATGGCAAGATCTTATACACAAAAGTAAATCATGTCAGGTTAGTTAAACAGAAACACCCTTTTGATCACTGCAGCAGATAAAAATTGAGGTTTGTCTTTGTCTCGATGAGTCTCAGTTTGGAAAATTGATCTGGCCAAACTAAATGTTTCTAGAGCACCTAGCACAATGGAACTCTGCAGGGTATAGAGGGCAAAGCAGCCTCTCTCCAGCAGGGATAATCATATCCATATTCTCCTCTTTGGGTTAATCATTAGCTTTCTGAATGCTTCCAGTCTTCCTTCTGTTCGTGTGGGAATACTTTAGGGAATCCTCTCTATTTACAGCCAGCAAATTTTATATTCCATGAGCGACTGAAGTGGATTTGTGAGCGCCAGTACTGCTGCTTGAGAAATTCACAGGACATCTGGAATAATTTGATGTTTTCATGCCTTTTTTTTTTTTTTTTTTTTAAAGTCAACATTTTCCCTCTAGCGGAGACCTGCAATATTTGGACGCACCTTTCTTACAGGAATAACCCGTGTGGGTTTGGAGCTCTGACTCGAATCTACTGGGGGTGCACAATGCCAGACTGAGCATTACTAGGGATGATTCTAGTTAAGTTCAGTTTTCTGGCTTGAAAATTACTTGTATAATCTTCTACTGCTCCTGGAAATGCAGGGTGATCATTGAACTGAAACCCCTTTGAAACTACGGTGATGAACAAGGGCAGAGCTGCAGCAGCACAAATCCAAGCTTCTGAGACTGAGTTTAAACTTCTTCTGGAGTTGTTCTTCTCCATGTTCAGCCAGGGAAATGGGTCAAGTTACACATTCAGATAAGCATTTTCCATACAGAAGATAACACTGTCCTCCCCTGCATATGAAAAAATATTTACCAGGCTGAGAACATGGCTGTTATGGGACTGTTTCTTTTCAGAAATGTTTGTTTTAGTTAATTCTGAAGTGGGGAAAGATGCAGCCTATCCCTGTCCCATGATTAATGTAAGGCTGACCATGAACAAGATACTAATAGCCTCATCCTCTGGGAACCAGGCCTCTCCCTAATTGCTTTATTGGCAATTAGTCACCATGTGTCACCAGACTGTCACCACCCTCATGTTAATTTTTCATGCTTTTTACAGAAAGTTACTGCTGACTCTACAGGGCATTACAAGAGCTTCTGTTTATTACCAGGCTTTTCTTAGCTCTCCAAGGACTTGGTGTTGGTGCCCTGGTGAGGCAAAGGACTGGGCCTTGAACATGAGTTTATGTCTGAGTGCACTGCATCCCAGCACAGACTTTTCTGAACCAGGCCCACGACTTGGAGGGCTGAATGGCTACTGACTGAGATAGTGCCTGCAGCTACAGGGGCTAATGGTAATAATGGGGGGAGAAAAAAACACATTCAAAAGAGCGTTTTGGGTGCCTCAGAATTGAACAGAAGCATACGTGGGTTCTGATGAATGTGCTTGGGGTTTTTTTTATATAAAATTGTATCTGTTCAACCATGTTCCACAATGCCTTGATGGGGAGCATGGGCTTTGCAGCTGAACCGGGTGATGCGTGGCCACTGACACATTGTCCTCTGTGACCCTGGGCCAGTTACCCAGCCTGTGTCAGCACCTCTCCACCTCCATTGCTGCGGATCTGCACAGGGACCGTGGTGACTCTCTGGACTGTGAAAGGATAGGGAAGGAAGAATGTATCTTACCCTGTGCTGAGAAGACACAAAATAGATGAGGATGGCTGTAGATAACTGTAAACTATGGTTTTTTAGCTGCCCAGGAAGACTCAGCCTCTCCAGACTAAAGCTTGCAGAAGTACTTGTTTGACAACATCCATGGTGAAATCATAGTCCCCTCCTCCCCTCAGATACTTCGATAAAAAAGGACTTTCTGATGGAAAAGCATTGCACTAATCCTTTCCCCTCCCAAGCACCACCCTTCTCAGCTTCTTCAGAAACTGATGAAGTAACCAGCCACAACTTCAGACACTTTGCTTTAAATAAATATCTGATTCACAGTAGAGATCATGGCAAAAGAGATCTCATCCTGAAAGCTGTAACCCTCTTTCCATTTAAGTATCACTAGCTGGTCTAGTGTTTGCAGTAATCTGCATTTCCCATATTGCATCATTCTGGGAGAACCCAGCCTTAAAAAGAAGGGGCCACCTTGTGTGTTAACCAAACTGAACTGACTCGGTGGGGAATGCAAGGCAGTGGGAGAAGTATTTTTCTGCAAGGCTCTGCCTTTGTGCATCTGGCAAATTGGATTCATCTTGATCTGCTGTGTAGTGTTAGGAGAGAAAATGAAGCAATCAGGAAAGCAATATTGGCTTAAAATACAATGTTCTGACAATTTCACACATAATTTGCGGAATTTTGTTTTGTGTGCGCTTGCCTAATTCTTTACCAAATCCTCCTAGCACCCTCCCCAAACAATCCCACCCTCATTGCTTGTAAATGATGTAAAGAAAGAAATAAAAAACCCCACTCAACCCGAAACACAACCTCTCAACCCTAAAATTCATTAGTTATAAATAGTTCTATGTAAACTTAACTAAAACTTCAGTAGTCTGGATCTCTGCTTCTAAGCACTTGAAATTCTTTATTGAATGCCTTGGAGTTCAGCAAAAGAGGTTCTGTTTTGGATAACTTCTGCACCTAATTCTCACCTTAGAGCGTTTTGAACTACTGAGCACTGTTATCAACTGCACTGTGAGTCCCTGGAAAGAACGTGTGTTGGCTAAATGGTGGGAAAATCTACCTAGCAATTGCTTTACAGGAAACATTTCCTGCTGTATTTTGTTCTCTTCTGCTCAGATACGTCCAACATCAACAATTAACATAGGAGGTGTGAGGGAGCTGGCTTTCAACATGTCCTTCCACTTCACCCATCTGAATCACATCACACATCTCTGTTTAGTCTATTAACTGAGATACTATTAAAGTTATCTCCTGAACAACTTTATTTAATCAGTTTCAGCTAGTAAAAAAGATTTAGCCAACAGCTATTTCCCTCACGCAGGCTAGCAGCTCATGAACAAAACAGCTCCCCGAAGAGCAAGAACAGATTTCATTGAGGAACATGCTAATGAAAGCTGGATGAGTTTCCCTCATTAGGTGTAATTACCTTAGATTTTGCAGGCTGTCTTCTATGGGGTGTCCTTCCTGGCCGATGCGTTGAGACTAATTAAGAAACTGCGATGTGCTAAGTGCATAATTTCCAGCAGAGACCTTCTTTTCAGTGTCCTGGCTTTCCCGTTGTCCACAGTAAGTAACCTTTGTCTCTGTACATGAAAATAACATTTTGCATAAATGATTAAGGGTATATAGCATCACATGCATGTGTATAAAAGAGATAAGAACTAAGAGCTCTCTTTTAACCTTGAATTTGCAATGTATTTGGACCATATAGGAGAAGAAACAATACTGAGCCTGTCATGGTTGAAAGCAAAGCCTCTTGCACAAACCTTAGGGTTGTTGTCCTTGAGTGGACACAGGTTGACCCCAAAGGGTGAATGAGGTGTAACCTCTGTTAATCTCATGGTTCAAATAGCTGTGGATTTATTAACTTAGGCTTTTCTCTAAAGGGCAAGACAGGTCAGGAGGACATGAGGGGGTACATAAGACGCAGCAAAACCTCACATCTCCTTCTCTAAAGCCAGTGTGCCTTTAAATAAGCACTGGAGAGAAACAGATTCATGGAAAAATAGTCACAGCCTATGTCAGATTCACCATGCATCACCTACTCCCTCATAGACAATGCTGTTTATCAAAACTCCGTGGGTTGGACAGGAACTGATGAGTTATTTATACACGTAGGTGCACTCTGTGAGAGTGATGCCTGCAGCCACCTCTGAATCTCTAAGGGCTGAGAAGCACTGCTTAAACATGGTCTACAAGCAGCTCAGCTAGCTGGTTCAGTAAAAAAGTCCTGACAGGGATGGAGTCAGAGAGACTGGATAATTTATCTTCCCTGCACAGCAGTATTCACAATGCTGCTGTCATATCCCCCCAGGCATCCCCACTGTGCCAGCCAGAGAGAGGATCGATCTCCTTCTTCCAGCATCTCACACCCCTGATTTCCAACCCTAAGCACTAAGTGTGCTCAAATACAAAGCCAGGCCAAACAAAATGCAAATCAGCTTCCAGGTATCAGTAACTGATACCAGGGATCATTTCCTCCAGTTAAGTTCTCCCACTGTAAATCCTGCTCTGTTGGGAAATAAAAGGGGGGCCAAAGTACAGCTTTTACCTGCAGTTTCTGAATTAGGCTTGTGAAGATAAGGGTAAGACTATGTGAACTGTCTTACTAAGATCTGATTTTACTTTGTTACTGAGCAAAATACAAGTTTGACAGACAGTCCCTTGAGGAGAACTTCTAGACCATCAAAAGATCCCATCTGCAAAGGGAAAGGGAAAGGAAAAAAAAAAAAAGCAGCAGCTAATCTTGGATTCCACAGAAAATGTCAGTGTTGGCACTTTATAAAGGAGTTTTTTTCTCCCAGTATCAACACAGAACACAGCATCTCAGAGTAAATGCGAGATAACATGAGTTTATCTGGCAGTGTCATCATTTTTCATGTAGAAAATGTTTTGCCTTCTCAGAAATGAAAGCACTAACCAAATCCTATCCTAATTATGTTTGTCTTTTTAAAATTTCTTTTATTTTGCGTTCTGGTTCCAGTTTGTGTGTATATCCTTTTGGACACTGTATTCCTACAATCGAGAGCTGGTTTACCCCAAAAGCCTTGATAGAGTGATCCCGTTCTGGTTAAACCACGCTATGGTGAGTAAGAAACACTTCGGCCTCTTGCAGGGAGGAGGGAGACTTTGCAACGTGTGTCCCACCATTGCACTGTGTCACTTTCCAGAAGAGTTTCACAGCTTCTTCTTTCTCACCTCCTCCTTCCTGCTTGTCTGAATCTGATGTTGAGCTGTACGCAGCAAGCAGATGCATGTGCTTGAAGCTGCCTCGTGAAGCCTTTTATCACACAAGGAACGTCAGTGAATTGGTGCTTGTCAAACCTCTGAAGTCAATGAAAGGATGTGTAGTCATAAGGAAAAAAAAAGTCTCACTTATTGTAGCTCAAGGAAGAAATTGTCTCTGCTAACAGAAGTCTCTAAGATACAAAATGACTGGGAGTATAACAAAGCACCTCTTAATTTTTTAAAGAAGGGGAAATAACCAAAGAAAATCTGACAGGTCTATAGCTAATAAGCTATTGTGTGCACAGCTTTGAATAGCTGGATTGCAATGATTGTTTACAGATTTTCTGTAAATACTTTCCAGATTTCTCCTTCATTTGCTCTGGCCGTTTTTATGATGTGTTGAATAATCACATATTTCTCATCAGTCAAGTGTAAGGAGGCTGACAGTAACATAGAAACTGTGGGTGGATTGCGAGGTCAGGGAGGCCTCATGGGGCTAATGGGAAGGGGGAGAGAAGGGAGAGGTTCAGTGCTAGGCTGAATCAGAGGAGCCAAAAAGTATGAAATAATCACATAGAAGACTCATTTCTCTCCAGACTTAATTTCTTAAGAATAGCGCTCTGCAACCCACTGCAGAAGTTCCTGATGAGTGTTGGAGGTAAATGTGGGAGGTTTTGGGGTGTCTGGCTGGGGACAGTTGCTGGAGGTTTGAGCAGCCACTTGATTTAGACAGGCATATTCAGAAATGTGTGACTGGAATCCAAACATACATAGGCATGTCCGCATTGCTGATACCCGAGTGATAAACCACAGCCATCATCCACTTTTAACCTCATCACTGGCTCTCTGTCCACCAAGTCATTTCAACTGGGGCCTTTTTGTGGCTGTCCAAACCTCTGTGAAAGGGTGCAAAAGGGCACCTCTCTCTCTAAAACCGTCATCCACAAAAATGTAAGATTCTTCCTGTCCTCAGCATCATTCTGGTTTCAGGGCCAGAATGCAGTATGGGCAACAGGTTTAAAATCTTCACAGTGGTGAAGGTGCTGGGGAAGGGGAGGGTACATAGTGGAGCTGAGAGGATATAGGCTTTGCTGCTTGTTTTAATCCCAGCACACAGCTGAGAATTTGCCCTTTCCATTTCCACATTTGTTTATGACATGAGAAGGTTGAGAGGCACTAGGGCACACATTTTTATTTCATGTGCAAGAACTCTTTGCAGGAATCGCTCAAACATATTAGTTATAACTTCTGTCTTACCCTACCTACACCTACATTTCATAACAGAGTCATTCTGACAACAACAAAAAGCTTTTCCTTATCAAAAATGTCAAAAACAGGTGATAAAAAAGCAAAAACAATTCTTCCTGAAAATTATTTTGACGAGAGAGAAACTTCACATAAAGCGAACCTCTATCACAACCTAGTATTTTATTTCTAAAGCTCTTAATACACTGCAGACATCTTGTACTTGACAGTTCCTGGGCGGGAAATTTTCCTTCCATTCAATATCAAGTGTAAAACATCTGCCACCAGCATAAGACTGATCCCTGTTAGTGACAATCCTCGTGTTTTGGCACACCTTCCAACAGGTGCCTTCAGGCTTAGCTGAGGCATTTCTTTCTTGCAACACTATCACTGGAAACAGTAGGGAGCTGCAGGGAGATACCAACACTTTAAGGGACAATCTCCAAGTTCTGATTGCCAAGCCGACACTTTTCCTGTTCATTTCCTTGCACGTTGCTATACATTATGGCTCTGAGATTCCAGACATTTCGTGGCAGATTGAGGCAGCATGTAGCTGACTTTGGTCGAAAAAGACACTGGTGTATCAGAAGTAAGTGTCAGTGCCATATAATTTGCAGTGGGAGTACTTTTTTTTTTAAATCTTGGTCTATTTTAATATTGTAAATAGAGAAGGCATATGTTGTTATGCAACTGTAGGATAACCACACAAAATCACTTCAGGAATACTGAGCTGCTTGTGGTGATGCTGCAGCACCTTCCTTGCAAAAATGAACTGGCTATTTTTTTCCCTCACATGGACTGGTCTTACAGTGGGAAAGTGTTGTTTCCCACCAGGTAGCCTAGAGCTGTGGAGAGAGCACTACACTTTGGGCATGTTTTTGCAGTCTGAGCAGAAATGTCCTCTGTTTTGCAGAAAGGATGGCCAATGGAGAAAGGAATTTTGCTAATATTTGAAGGAGGCCAAATATTCCAGACTATCTGGGTTTCTCTCTTTGCTTTTCTACTGAGTTTAATCCAAAGGCTGAGCCTCAGTTTCCACTCCTGTTTACCTGTAATAATTATGTTTTACAATCTTTATACAAAACTTTGAGCTTCTTGGATGAAAAAAACCCTACCCTGCTTATGTCTCAAGCACAATTATTTTACTTGAACAAGACTTTTGAAGTGGAAGATGGCTGAGACAAAAGATATGCTGGCCAATTTCTCAAGTGAATTTGTTTATTTCTTTCCCAGTCATCTCTTTCCAAGCAACATCTGGATACCCTCCAGAAGGCGACTAACTGCTGGAGACAGCTTGTATTAGACCACATGCATGTATTATTTAACTTCATGGCAGTATTGGGGAATGCTACATTTTGAAGGATCTGACAGAACCGAACGCTAAACAAAGGGGGATGATGGTGGTTCAGAAGACGTAACTCAAAGACATTTTAATCTATAGCAAAAAATACACATCAACCTCGACCAGATGTGTTCACAAAAAATATTAGTGGTAGAATTACCTTTTTATTAAAAAAAAAAAGTTTATACTTTGAGTCTATAGGGCACAGTTCTTGTAAAAACCAAAATTTTCTCTATTTTCAGGCTGCAGCTAAGTTTAGTTCAGCCATCTTTTTTCCTAATTTGCTCTTTGGCCGTGTTACCCTCTCACCTTTACAGAAATCAGCATTTTAGTGTCCCGGGCACTTTACTGGCGCATTGTTGTGAATAGTGCATGTTCAGAAGACTTTGTAAGCTAAAAAGTTGAGAACAGAAAAGGAGGGATGGTAAATGGAGGCACAGAAGAAACATGTCTTACCTGGTAGACTTTCAGCAAAGATGACAGCAGAGCCTGCGTGGCCTGAGCCTGTGGAGCTCCTTTGCACCTTGCCGTGATGTAGCTAAGCTGTATCTCAGTGTATAAAAGAAAATGCAAGGGAGTGAGAGAACAAGCTGTGTGCATACAATTTTCCTTCACTGAAGCAAGCCACTGGTGCCCTGACAGTAAGAGTACCAGCAATACTAACAATGTTCCCTCTCATCTTGGAACTTTTTGATATATACAAGCTGCTTGCGTTCTGCCTAAATAGCTAAGCCTTACCTTCCCCAGTGTGTACACAGCTACATCAACAGAAACGGTATTTTGGATCAGTGTGGTTTACTTCCATCTGGAAAATAATAACTTCTATGAATATAAATTACTCTTACTCTCCTGTGAGTTTATCTGTGGGAAGGATTATATCTTACCACAGCAATTTTAGGAAGCTGCTGCATCACTAACCAAAAAAGGGGGTGCAAAACAAGTTTGTAAAGCAAAACCCACTTGTTCAGGCCACTCTAACTGGACCACTATCCAGGTGTGTACTCAAGAACAATCTCAGGTTCATATTTGAAAATCTTAAATGATTCTCTTTGCAAGTGGTATTTAATGCTTAATAATTCTTGCATATTTATACAAGAGAGAAACATTTCCATTTGCTTGCATTTCACAGTATCTCGATTTTAAGCTGTCTGGCAGCTATGGACATTCATAGGCTTCCAACCACATTCAGCTTTTGGCAAAGAAGAATGTGTGTGTGAGGGATATGGCACACAAAATTAATCACCCCACACATTTAAGAGCAAAGATGCTTAGCTTTTCCAAGCACTACATAGATTTTTTTTTTTTTTGAAGTTCCCATTTTTGTTGACATAAGCCCATTTCCTCAGGGAGAAAGTATGTGTTTCACAGACAAATGTTATGGCAGGGAATCCTCCCGGGCTGCTGCTACCCCAGCATGCACAGGTGCAGCCTCTGTAACCCACCCTGCAAAGGAACAGCTGGAGACAAATATTCCACAGCAAAGGATGTGTCACTTTAGTCTTATGTCAGCCTCCAGCTGCAATACAACATCAGTTTCTTAGACTGCATATCTAATGTCAGGGTGAAACACAATTAAAATTCTGGCATTGACATTTAGATGAAACATTTGCTAGTAAGCAATAGGATATTCAGCCAGGGCCTTATTCCCAAAAATGCATGCATGCAGGAAAGAAACTCTGTCTCTGAAACTCTTTTACCTTTGATCATACTATTGGTCTGATGTTTCATCCATTTTTCACAAAAAGGATGCGAAACTACCTACATGTCTAAGAAAAAAAATTAAATCATGTGGCTTTTCAGATGAGCATGAATCGACCTGGAAGGGGCAGAAACAGAGTAGCTGATGGTTCAGAGAGGAGTGCTGCTGGAATTAAATTGAGCAACAGCTTCCTGGCTAATCTGCCACCACACCTGCTCAGTAACAGGACTCCCTGTGCCTTCCGCTCTATCCATAAAATAAATCTGTGTTTCCCTGAAAATGCACTGATGGATGAGAAGATAAAAGACGTAGTAACTCTAAGAGAGAATTATTTCTTTAACTAAACATGGCAATGTACTAGTTAAAGAAATAAAATGAACAATAATGCTTAAGCCATTTCCACTCTGAAAATTAAAGAGAGGTTAAGAGAGGAAGAAAAATGTATAAGGATATATTGGAAAAGAAAATTTTGAAGGAAGCATTTGAATGAAGGCAAAATAATAACAAAGTAAGTCAAAAGAAGGGATTTGTTTCAAAATTAGGCCAAAAAAGGAGAGAGCATAAAGAGATTCAGAAAATTATGAGTATTAAACTAAACAGAGGTCATGGTGACAGGAAGCCATTTAGTTTTATTATGCTCAGATAACACAGGCTGTGTTTATGAAAGCATCCGACTGAAGGAAATTTCCATAGACATTTCCCAACAAAGAGCTGAATATCTGAGTAAACACCTCAAGGGTCAACCAATGAACACAGGCTTACAAGCCTCATAAGGCAGCACCAAAGCGGGGTTTTTGCTTTTTCTTTGCAGCAACATACCGACAGAGAAGATAGAAGCATGAGTATTGGCCACGAGTGGTTGTCAGCACACAAGCCCTGTGGGGAATTTGTCTGAAAGGAGAAACACGGGCAGTTTTTCAAAAGCGCTTGACGGTCTCCAACTGTGCCC
The DNA here is from genome assembly GCF_003031625.1 of Empidonax traillii. NCBI lineage: Eukaryota > Metazoa > Chordata > Aves > Passeriformes > Tyrannidae > Empidonax > Empidonax traillii. The sequence goes on from NW_020955517.1 coordinate 683,477, forward strand.
AGTGGAGTTTAGTTTGGCCAGGGGTAACTGTTTGTGAAGAAATCCCTCCCTAAAGTCTCACATGTTAATGGAAAGCAGACATGGAGGGTATGTAAATGCAGACAAATTAGAAACAAACAGCTATGGTCAACCGAGGCATCATTTCCTTCACTCTGGAGTCAAACAAGGTCAAACCAAGTCAACTGCAACACACGCGTTAGGCATATGAGTGATCTCAGCAGCTCTGGGGAGATTATTCACGGGCTCAAAACTCAGCCTAGGCTGGAGCCTGCAGCTGAACACAAACTCTACCCAACCCTGTCTTCTCAACCCCAGGAAACTTGCTTTTATTCGTATTCTCAACGGCAAAACGAGGATATAGCATTAAATAAACACACAAATTACTCAAAAACATGGGAAGTGAAAAATCCATACGGACTTACCAAACAGTGGAAAAAATATTCCGAGAGGACTATTCATCTCAGTTTAAACTCATGAACCTGAAACGTGTCCTGGGAAACATACAACACAGGGTAGGAAACAAAAAGTAAATAAGGAGAAGAATGTTCTTCTCTGCAGGAGATGAGTTAACGTGCCAATGTTTCAGATAAAGTTCAACATATGTTTAAGAAACTTTGTTCCTGCTGTATTCACATACCAGAGTTTATGAGCAACAAAAAGAAATTTGCCATTTTTTAACTAGTTCATATTAACCTGAGTTTGTAAGGGAAGAAGCAAAGAACCCAAATACAAGTTAAAAATCATAATAACTGCCAAAAAGAGACACAAAAGATTTTAAAATTGAATGTTTGGAAGCAGAATTCAGATTAAAAGTGTGATTAGTGAACCAAATACCTCTGATAATTTTGAAAGTCCCATAACTTTTATCTCTTCATTATAGAAATATATAAAAAACCCCCAGTTTTAAAAATACTTCTGCTCTTGCAAAATTTGTAAGCTGAAAGCTTTCCTCAGCAAACAGAGGTTGTTAGACAAGTAAATACATTAATATTTCAAAAAAATTAAAAATAAGTACTAACGGGATTCCTGCCAAGAGTCAAAAAAAGCTCTCTGATTCACTTTGGTTCATTGATAGCCTGATCAGTACACACAGTTATTGTTTTAGCTTGTTTTCCTTACTTTGGAGTGAAATAGGTTTTTTTCTCCCTCTGTGGTAATTATTTTTGACAGTTTCACTGTTTATATGTGAAACTGAGAAACTGTTAATTGAAATAAAAAATGAGTCACTGTTTCCAGCAATTTTTGCCAATATTTTGATCTATGTCAATCTGAGCTTAATTATTAAGTTTTCTTTAAAGGAAGAGACAAAATTGTATATTTTAATTTGGCCCCATACAAACACTGCACTGAGTGCAGTCAGTTTAAGGATATGAAACTCAGCTAAATAGGGTTGAAAATGCATTTAATGACTATGCACTAGAGACCTATGGTTAAAAATAACTTGAATGAGAAAATACTTTTTTTTTTTTTTTTATTGAGAAGGATATGAGAAGCCTTTAAAGCCTTTCAACAGATATGATTAACCATGATATATGGTCTATCACTAATGATGTTGCCAAAGTCAACGTCTCTCTGCTGTGGGAGGGAAATCGTGTGGAAATCCAACTGTGTGTCGTAGGCAAAGGGCAGGCTTTGCACCCTGTAGCCATCCTCACGTTCCTCTGGTGTCTGCTGTACAAATACAAATCTGCTGTCATAAACATGCTCGGACATTCGACAGAAATTCCTCTGCGATTTTACTGTTAAAGGACAAATTTGGCTTGGAGGAAATACATAAAACCACCAGTGGACTCTGGGACAGCAGAAATGCAAGAGAAGAATTTCCCACATGGTTACTGGCCTGGGGTGTACGTGTACATGAGAAGGAATTGTGAACAAAAAGAAAAATGCTTTATATCCACAAAGGAAAAAAATGATAAATGAATTCAGGAATCACTTGACCTATGTGATCAACTAAGAGGGTTGTAGAGCTGAAGAATAGCTTTGTGAAATAGAATAGAAGGAAATCCCAATGCCAGTGAGTGAGAGAAACTGGATCATCAAATAAATCTTTTCTATCTCTTTTCTCTGAAAAATTATAATGAAGGTGAAAGTGTTATTTTGATAGTAGGACAGCCAGGTATGAATAGCAGCTCCCGAGGGTGCTGAGAGGGCTGAAGGAGGACATGCAGCTTCCAGGGAGTTGATACCTGGTAGCAGCAGACAAAAATAAATGTCTGTGTCTTAAACAAATAGGTAAAGACTGTTTTCATGCATGCTATATATAGCTCTATGTGCATTTAAAGAATTTAATGTGTATTTGTGACAACTTATACTATAAATATACAGCATTTAAACTTTGACACCATACTATCATGTCATATACTCAGCACAGTCTCTAACAGATACATATATTGAAAGTGTTAGAACCATTTCTTTGGGACAAGAGGAAACTTCATACCATACATCCAGCAGGTTGTGCCTTTAGGGAAAAATACTAAAGAAATCCTTATGTTCGTGGGTTTTCTGCTTAAAAATCTATCTTTCTCTGTTGCCTCCTCCCATACCTCCCCCTGTCTACCCATGAAAATATCTCCTTAATTAATAGGAATTTAACCACCTAGTCAGCTACAGCTGTTGCTGTAGTTTTCTCCTGTTTCATCTCATTGACTGTTTTTGCTGTGTTGTTCCTCATCATTATTTAAGACATCTCTTCTAGGTATTGCAACTCGAAGTTTTTTGCTTGCACAGGAGTATTACCAAACTTCCAGTAGAGAAATTTCACGAAAACAAATTATTTTCTGAAATTGGTACAAATCAGTCAAAGAGTTAAGGCATTAGCATCCCAAGAGCCCCTACATTGTCCATTCAACATCTGAGCCCAGGAGGCTTTTTGCTGTTCTTCCAACATCCCCCCCTCCTCTTGGAGGCAGCTCCTCACCACAAAACAGTCAGTGCCACCAAAGTGTCTGCACAGTGCTGAAAATCCTCCGTGCTCAGACAGTTATCATGAAAGTCCTTGAAACTCAATCTACTTAATACAATACAAACTTTGACCAACAAAAAAAAAAAAGAGAGAGAGAAAGAAGAAAAACACGCTTCTCCAGCAAGCTGACTCCTTTCTAACTCTTGAATAAGCTTGTATGAAGTTCCTTCATCATCTTCAATCACAGCTAACTGAAATCCTCTGTATGTTTACCACCCCATTTTTCAGTTTACAAAGAGAAGCACAACACACTGCAATTGCACTGGAATAAGTAATAAATGACAATATATAAAATACAATAATGACTTGAAGAGAACAAGAAGGCAATTCAACAATTGCTTAACGAGTTCAAGGAGCAGACTTTTTACATCTTCAGGTGCACATTACAATGGAGTTCAATAATTTTTTACTCTAGTGGGAATTGAGAAAAAATTATTGCATTGCAAAATGCAAAAGGAGAGATCACCTATTATGAAGTAACACAGATCATGCTACAGGCAAACCTAATTACGTTACCTTTGACATCATATTAACAAGAAAATTTTTGTGCTCAATGCTGTAGGGGTACTTCTTCACTATGAAAAAAACCAAGTATGTGCATTTGTATACAATTATACACAGTATTGTTAAATAATCCTTTGCTTATGGGCAGGTGCTTGAGTTTTGGGATCAGCAATAACTGAAGGTGAGGCACTGCAATGGGTTAGTGACAGACTCTCTTTTTTCCTCAGCACACGGCTGTATTGCCATTCGCTCTCCTGGAAATCCTTGCCTTGCCACACCGATACCCAGCAAAGAGGAAGGGATTGATTCTACTGGGATTTGTCGCTTTTCTGTATATCAGTTGGTAAGAATTATGTATTTTAAAACATTTTCCTCAAGTGGTTTACTTTGTAAAACAAGGCCATTTGCTGTACTTAGATAGAAGTTCTCGCTCAGGTACATGGAAGACAACAGTCTGTTCTGTGGAGAAATCATTTAAACTTCAGCTGAGACCCATGGAAACTATTTCCAGGTGTAGGTAGAGCAGGTTTCTTCAAACACAATACAGATACTGAGACCTGACATAGTATCTCCTGCTCTTCTAAGGCCTCTTACAGAAAAACAACTGAATTGCCATAAACTCCAAGTATTATGAGTTATTTCAGCTGGGCTGGAATTTTTATTTCAATCGTACCATCAAATTTACCTCCACTCACTCTCTTACTCACTACAAAAACACCAGATCTCAAAAGGTCTGGAGGTCATGGAAGCAGGAGAGGAGTAAAACTGGATTTGGTATTTGGCAGGGACACACAGCCAGGTTTATAAACTTGAGACAGAAAATGATACTGAGAGCCAGATGAGTTGGGTACCAAGGAGGCGTCTGCCCCACTAGCACCTCCCACTCTACCCATGGACACCACCTACATTTCCAACAATGTACCACAGCTGATCCCCAACCTGCTGGACAACGATCTTGAGAGAATAAACTTCTCTAATCAGCATGCCCACTCCAGCCCATAGCCAGCTGTGTACCTCCTGCGTGGGTGTGTCAAGCACCCTTAGAGCTGGGTTTGCATCTGCTCCTGCTTGTTGCAGCACCAGGGTCTGTAGGCACTGCCACTCCATATACTATGGTCAGCTGCCAACTCTTCAAAACACTCTGAGGATGCCTTATGTTGGGACTCTGCTCAGGAAGGGGTCTGTATGATTTTCAGATATGCTGTGATATCACTTTCCAGAGCTGAGGAAACATCCGGGCCTTAGGGTAGGGGATACAGAACAACTTGTATAACAATAAGAGGATACAGGTCAGCAGGGAAGGGACCTGTCCTCATGCAAAGATTTCTGAGAAGTCACTGGGACTGTGAGGGAACCCATCCTTCCCATTCCTACCTACCAGTTCTCACTATCAGCTGGAGACTACTTTCAGCCCACTGAATGAAAATTTAGAATAGAAAATGAACTGCACAGACGAAAGTCACACCTGTGACTTGAAACCCATCAGAGTCTGTAGAAGAGAGACTGTGGAACCAGGGGACTTCACTGTTACCTTACATAAGCAAATTAGGAGCCATTTATCCTAATCCAGCCCAGAGCCTAATAGGATTACAGCCACGGCTTCCTAAATTCCTTTTCTATGTTCTCATTTACCCAGTTGCTTAACACCAGCTTTGTTTTGCTTGTCTTCTGACATTTGAGTTTTGCTGTCTTTGAGACCAGACTGCTCTTCTAGCAACTAGTGCAGCCATGTGTGCCATGCCTTCCCCTCTATTTCCTATCACCTGAGTAATTTCACCCTTGAGGAGACACAGCTCATATCAGGATCTGAATTCACACCAAAGGATGAGGATCAACACAAACATCAACACAACTGAGGCCTCCCAGTATCTTCCGTGTGTTGGTGCTACATGGTGCTGCCAGGGTCCCGAGTGGAAGGTGGTACTTAGAATGCTTGGCCCCTGTGTCCCAGGGCCCTGATGACTGGATAAAAATATTAGGATTTCAATACTGCTCCCAAGTCAGCAAGGAACCTCCCGTCTGCTTTCTTCTGGCCTCCTCTACTTGATTCCCCGCAACCACAGACAACATCTTTCAACTAACAGAAAGAATTTCAGGCCTGTGCACTGGAATCTTAACACAGGTACATATTTTACTGTTGGTGCTGCAACCTGGTAATTTAATAGCCCCATTGAGGCACTGTATGTTTCACAAGCAACAGAGTCCTTCCTAAAAGCCTCTCCTTGAACTGTCACTGTCATCGCTGCAGTGTTGATGGGCTGAGAGCTGGTCTCTGCAAGGTAGCAGGGACACTGAGCACTGGTGATGGCTTGCACCAGGCACCTGCCTCTGAGCAGGGTTTCACTGTAGTTTTGAACACCCTGCATAGTCATTTATTTGCGTTTGAGAGCACAGGTTGGAGTGCTTCATATGAGACACACCAGCTGGCCAAATTGCATCCAGATAATCTAGCTTCTCATTATATAAAATAAAGGCAGTTTTCACTCTCTGTTTTACAGTTTGAGACACAATACGGAAAGAGTAGTCCTGTGTAGTGAAGAACACATGCTGACATTTGCACAGGCTCCAGTTAGCACCTGGTCTTCAGTATTTCTGCTCAGCCTCTCAGTGGCCTTTTCTGAGGACTTTCATTTCTTTAATTACTTACGTGTTTCACAGCCCTGTTTGTTTGATGAAAGAACTTTAAATCATAAAAATGAGTCTCTATATTTAAACATTTCTGTGCTCAGTCCTGACAGCTCTACTACCAATCCCTTCCATTTCTCCACTCTATCCCTTTGATGAGGATTAGTAAATCTCAATTTACAGGCAAGGTAAAAATCCACCTTTTTTGTCATTTCTCTTTGAGGAGCGATGCTCAGCGTAAGGTAGCAGGCTGGTTGCCATCAGAAAGAGTGGTATTGCATTCCCATGTTAGTACTGATGGTGGAAAGTATGGTATTCACCTTATGTGTGGGGGTTTTTTAATCAAGAATTAAACCTTTTAGCACCTTTTGGACTCAAAGGTTTGTTTTAGGGAAGTGCTGCCCATTGTTAGAATGGCACAGTCTTACAACAGCCCTATTTCTTCCCTATTCTTTACATATTCAATACAAATATAAATAATTTTAGTCACAAAAATTGTATTTTTTCCTATATTTATTATATAAAGACCACTTTTATATTCTTAAGTTTGGGTGTTTTCTACCAACCACTCTTGTGAGCCATAAACAATGAGAATAATATCAATGAACTGACAGGCACTACAACATGTTTTCTGAGAGAAGAAAAAGGCAGAAAGAGAAGGCCTAAGTAGAAGAAAATAAACCCTATAAAGCAGGCATATTAATCTTCTTCCTTTTCCTTTGTTTCCAAACTATGTTTTACAAACAGTTCTGGCAAAAAGGAGTGAAGCAGCTACATCTGTTGCCTACCTACACATTCCTCCTCTCTTCCTCCTCTTGGGCCAAGAGAAAAGATGCTGGAGAATTGCCCTTGCCCTCTTGCCTCCTGAAAACTTCTTTCCACTCCTCAAAACAGTGGTCAACAGCAGCAGGACTGAGACAGGGAGAAACAGCACTGTGTCTCCACAGACCCTCGAGATCCGGACAGGGGCTGAAAAGCTGTTGTAACTAGAGAGCAAACACATGTGAGAGCTTATTTGAATAAGCCTCACTTAGCATATACAAGTGCACATCCCTGTTCAGGAGCATTTTGCTGTTTTAATGTTATTTTACTGCTGTTAATAGCCAATGCCACCAGGGTGACAGCAGAACATTTTGTTCATTTCAACCTCCACTGAAACCCATCTAATTTATCAGCAGCTTAAGTGTGCTTCACAGCAAATAGCCCAAGTGCTGAGGAGATGTATCGACAGCTGAGCTCATTTTCTCAGTATCAAGATTCTTTTGATAGCTTGGCCTTTTAGGACTTAGAAATTGTGAAGTGGTTCTTCTAACTGAATGGTCCTAACCAAAGGTAATTTCTCTTCTTCCTTGCCTAGGGTCCTGTGGATTTATTCTGTAACAGGAGAGTGGGTATATCCTCTCTTTGCTTTATTCAGCCCACCTGGACTAGCAGCCTTTTTTGCCGGTAGCCTTGCTGTCATCGTCTCTTTCTACAACTTTGGAGAGTTCCTCAACCGTATGATATGGGGTCAGTCCAAGTTTTGTTTATTACTTCTATCCATGTGAAAACAAACCTAAAATGAATTGCTGTGATTGCCTATGCGTGCAGGGAGAGGAAGGGGGCCCTAGTACCCTGGGGAGGGGTGATGGCATTTGGATGTCTGATGGCGATTGCCAGGTCCTGCCCACTTACTAACAAAGGAAGAACAAATCAGAGCAAGAATCCCAAATCTACCAGACAAAAGGCCAGGCCAGCTTTCTCAAATGGGGCTAAAGAAGCACCTCTTACAAACATAATCACTGTTTTTGAACTCCTACTCAAAAAAGGGTCCAGAGAAGCCATGTCTACCACGCTAAAACTCTTACACCTGCATCACATGGTGTTTATCAGACTGGGGAATAGCACTGTTTCCTGATAATTTATAGAAATGCATTACTGTATCCAAGCAAAAGATTCATAGCAGCAGCTCCATGAGTAAAACAGACCTTCAGGAAGTTTTACAAACTCTTGAGAATTTCCCCCTTCTGCTTTGGTAGTGGTATAACTGGTAGTGATTTAAGGAAAAAGAAAGCTTCCTTGAACAAGTGGGTAGTTGGGAAAAAATTCGTTTAGGAGGACACACTCAACAGTTGGAGGGAAGAAAGAACTGAGGAAACACCTTTGGGGGTTTGGCATTGAATATTATCATTATTGGTTTGTTACTGTTGTTATTGTTATAACATTGTTATATCATTATCTGTTTTGGTTTCCTCTTTCCTTTTTCATTCAAGATTAAGTTTTTGAGGATGAAAGTGTTTCTGTCAGGAAAATGTGTGTATTTTATTTAGGACAAATGTGTGAACATTTGCAATTTCTTAAACTGGCTTTCTGATGAAAGAAAAAACACTGCAAAAACACCTCTGAAAATAAATAAGACAACCTCCCTCTGTTCTCAGGGAACATTTGATGCCTGATCCATTTTGCAAAGTCTCACATGCCTGTCAAGCCAAAGTAGAGTGTCTGTAGCTAGTCTCTCACCATCCATACTCAGCTACCTAAAAGCAGCAGATTGACTTTCAAATGTGCTGAATAACCAACTTCACCGCTTGATACCTTTGCAAATAAGATGCTTGGTCTGCATGTCAACATTTGGAAATTCTGGCTGCATTCTATTCTGCATAAACTTGATAGGAATTGAGGATTGCTGGTAAATGAAAAGAGATTTGCAGCCTTTCTGCGCTAGCTCTGGTTTAAGATGTATCACATAAATAGTAACTATTACTAATCAAAGACCACATCATCACTACAGGGTGATGTGAGTCTTTATATGAGATATCTGATACATATAGGTATCAGATTGATTTTTTTCCATCTCAGAGTATAGTAATTTCAGGCCTAGAGTATGCCTGATGCATACACTGGAGATAATCAGAATTAAAATAATTTGATTCCCAATGTGTTAGTCAACTGTACAGAAGGTCATACCAAGTAGAAATCAAATTACCTGCAAAAACACATTTTGAACAGCTGACTGAATAAACTGGGGCAAGAACTCAACTTTTCTGTGCACACAGAAAGGCTGAAAAGCACCCCCATTTGTGGTAGCAAGAATGCAACCCCAGAGTAAACACAGCATACCTGATATTTTCCAACGATACGTGGTGTGCTCTTATGATCCCTGGAGGCCTCTTATGTGTGGTGGGTCTGCCTCTCCATGCATACTTGATATTTTTCGAAGGAGCCATAAAATCCTGGCCTTAACAATTACATGGTGTTTTCACCCATGTGCAAGATACTTCCCTTGAGCTACAGTTCCCCATGTTGGTGCAAAGTCTTTTTCCCAATTCATTTCCCAGCTGTGTCCACTCAAGAGAAGGGTAGGACTTCCTTAAGCTGGTGTTGATAACAAGGTCCCAATCAGCATTGAAGCACAGCCATGAGGAAACTATTCCAAATTACAATGTGCCAGATTCTTAATATGTTCCTGACTGAGACAAATCTTTGGCTCAGCACTGCCAGAATAAAAAGAGCTGCAAACTGAATGAAGACACAATTCCAACATACATTTGTTACCCCAGAAAAAATGGCTCCATAAACTTTTTTTCATCCTACCCTTTCCTCTCTTACCTTCCCATCAAAATAAGGCAGATGATGCAGTTAAAATGACCCTGCAGAAAACAAAACAAAACAAAAACCAACCTCCCCACACACACATAAAGTAAAACTATCTGTGGTGGTAGAGGACAGACCTCTTCATCTTTCTGTATTCTCTTCTCTGCCCACCTTCTCCCTTCCCAAAAAGTACACAGAAGGGCACTTTTGATCTCTCTTTTGCTTCCTGCTCAGTCCCCCAGAGGCACAGTTTGGGTTACAGAGCAATGCAACTATCCACTAGGTTCCTACAGATACATCTGAAAACACCTTCTTCAATAACCCCTGAAGCCACCGAGCAATTAGACCTGATGCCAGTGGGATCTGACCAGGCAGAACGCCTTGCCCTGGCTGCTGGCACCAGGATTCTCCACAAAGGAAAAAACTCCAGGGCTGTTGCTTCTTTTTCCTTCTTTCCCACTCAAAGGAAGAACAGTTGCTGAGTTTGTGCCCAGAGGTGTTTACTCGAGGGTGCAAGAAATAATTAACAAATAGCTCCAGCAGAGTGGCAAGCCTGATTTCCTTCTGGACTTACATCCTGTGGCAGACTATAGGCTGCAAATGAAGCTTGTCCCACAGCATAGTATGCTTCTTATGGACTCTTCCCCATTCCTTTATAACTCCAAGTCACTATTACATGTCCTAAAACCAGCTACATAAATATTTACTCTTTTTCACACTTAGTTAGTTCCAACTTATTCCAAAGACTATGGATGGCAGCTTTCAGCTTCAAGCAAGTAACTGTTAAAGCTATGTCCTGTGCTTGACCAAAAACATACAGTATCACTTCTGACAGCTAGAAAATCCAGGCTGTAGAATAATATAACTTTGTTTTTCCTTTTCAGAACAACCAAAAGGTGACAGACCCAAAATTAATTTTATTATTTATAGACAAACTGCTTCATACCGTATTGGAGGTTTTAAAAATGTATTATCTCTCATGTGCCTCTCCCTCCCCTTGCACAGTTGGATTGGTGGTAACTAAGGCAACCCAGCTGCACAGCCTGAGAGGCACAGAAAATAGTACCAGTAATGACTTCTTTTTGTTTTAAATCCCAGAGTTTCTAGAGTACAAGACCATGTTGAGCAATACAGAAACTCCAAAGAGGATAATTTGAAACAATGAGCTGATTCTTTTACTGCCATAAATTTACCTCAGCCAACAGTTTGGCTGCAGGGTCTGAGTATCAAAGATCAACCATGTGATAGCTTCTCCCATTCCTGATGGGTGGAAAACATCACACGGGCAACTGATCTCACATTGCTTTGACCAGTCAAACTGGAATCTTCAAAAATAAAGCAAAGTAGTGTTCCCTCAGTGCTCTTGTTGAGACAACCAGATCCTTGGGAGAAATTTGGATCTAAGTTCTCCACATCAGACAGAGCAACCTTTCAATTGAGATTTCTTCTCTAGAACCAGCATTTGAAGATGGAGCAGATTCATTTGTCTTCCAACACATCTGAAAAAAAAAAAAAAAACCACCTAAAAAACCTTCATCAGCTGCTTCATTTCAATACTTTGAAATGTAGGTGGAGAGAAGCTATAGCTAGCAACAACTACCTGCTCCACCAGTGATTGAAATGCCTCCTGAGAGGTACCAGGCAAACCCCTTGCAAGATTTTACAGCCACAAGGCCTCTACAAAGTCCAGAGGAATGCTTATCCCCAGGTGGTGGAACTGTCCTTTGGGAGAGAAACAAGGCAGAAAGAGAGGAGGGAGGGTGACTGTCAGAGCAGACAGCAGCTTCAACAGATCCTCCTGGATGTTTGCTGTATTCCAAAAGGGAAAGCTTTGGCCAGCAGCTGGCTGAGAAGCATCAGCAAGGGCAAAACCAAAATTAAAGATATTACAAAGCAAGGGATAAGGCAGCACAACAAGAATAAGCCATTGTTCTCAAGAAAAAGAGAAAACTTACGGTGGAGTAACTTTCTCATGCTCAGTGCACAGACAGATGTGCTGCTCCAGATCTTCCATGCGCTCTTGAATGTCCTGAGAAGACATTGCTGCATCATATTTATCTAAGGCTGAACTAAAGTTAGACAGCCATCTTCTCATTAATCTGGTTTTGCACTTCATTTTTTGAGTACTTTTGCATTAAATGCACTTTCCAGAAACATGTAACATATTTAGAAACTGATTATTTTCTCTGAGTTTTATTTTTGTATTTATGTGCTTTTGAAACCAAGCTCTCTTAATACCCCACAGCCAGCTATTAGGAAATCCAGCCTATGTGGCACTGCATAAATCTCTGCAGTGCAAGGCAATACTATAATAAGATTGAATTCTTGATGCTCTATTCTTCTGAGCAGCCCTTGAGACTGCAGAATCCCAAATGGTAAATAAAGGGATGCAAAGGGCGACTGTGTGGGGTATGAAGTTGTGTTACCAATGTACTAGTACAGGCTTATGAACAACAGTTTTTGCATGCATGTTAAAATGCTGATGAATTGCAGGTAGTTATGACTCTAGACAGCAGTTACATCCTGAGTTATTGCAGTATCCAGAAGAGATTCCTAAACTGAGACCCCTTTCCAGAAGATATCTTTATTTGTTGTATCATGCCTTAAAAAAAAAAAAAGAGTCCAGGTCTATCTATTCCTTTCAGTGAACAAATAATGTTTATATCAGTAACTTCACTATATTGCTGGTAATGAATGGAACTCAAATTTAAGAGGATTTAAATCCCAGAGTTTGCATTTATGAGTATTTACTTTGGTCTCATCCATTCTCCTATTTGTGCCACAAACCTGTGATGGCATATTTGTATCTTTCATCTTTGTCATTCCCCCAAGATGCAGTTTACCCCTCGGGTAGAGACAACTGGCTGTTTAAACGAAATCTGCACTATCTGTTACATGTCCTGGTCTTGGTGATAAGCTTATCTGATGATCCACTGGAGGCAGACCAGATTGGAAGCTCTGGCAACCCAGGGCTTATGATTTCGTCAGTGGAGGCCAGACATTAACAGGTGCTGGTTAACATGCTGGCCCTGTCCTAAGAGGCTATTTTTTTTCTGTGGTTTATTTTTTTTTCCTCCTCCATCTTAGAAATATCTGTTTAGTCTGTACAAAATACAGGATCATTTGGGAAGGAATAAGTGCCAAGATTCTGTTCCATATCAGGTCAATCACTAAACACTATGCAGGCTAGAGAGAAATAAAATGCAGCAATTAGTGTTTCAGAGCCTCAGAGGTCTATGTATATGGAAGGAGCATTTAAAAGAGAGTTACATGTGAGTGATGATCATCATCAGGGAAGAAGAGAGGCTGAGACAGTGTGTTGGGTAAGGTACCCAAATATATTTGATTATTGCCACATGGGGTGCCCCACAGTAGCACAACTGTTGCTTCAGAAAGCTGTGGGATTTCAGTAGGTCCTGTGCTGTCCTGACCAGCCATGAGAGGATTATTAATCTGCTGCCTTTTCAGATAAGCCTTATTTTTAAAGTTTTTCACATACTCTCACCCCAAGCTAGGTTTGTTTGGTGGCAGATCCTTTCTCCCACTGGCAAAGCACAATTATTCTCAATGGATGCAGCCCATGGTACATTTCAAATCATTCCTCAGTAGTTAAGTAATCCATTACTTGCTGGGGACATCCCAGGCTCATTTGACTTCTGCAGCACTTTAGCATTAGCAGCTGTTCCAAGACATGCACTCGTAGTTTACTCCCACTCCCAGATGGGTAGGGTTCCCTGGGGATGTTTGGAGGCTGGGGCCACGTTCATATCCTCCTCCTAATGGGCCTTCCCCCACCCTGTATATTTTCCCCTCCTGCCAAATAATATTTTCTCCTCTGTGTCCAAACAGGAGATTCAATAGTAATACTGGACCACAAGTGGAAAAGCAAGTGAATCTTTCTCTTGAAGCCAAACAGTCTCTCCATGCATGCTGAAGCCATGAAGTAGAGGAAAATAAATGCAGCTGTGATAAATCCTTTCTCCAATGCATTGCAGCTTCTGGTGAAGCCATTATGACATCAGACATATGGAAAACTGGTGGAAAGTATGAAATGTTTGCCTCTTACATGATAACTCTGAAACTGCTATGAATAAGAAAATTGTGTTCATCTGTTTACACAGATTTCTCATCTCTTGCACAATGTATGTGAGGATGTGTCCATGGTTAAAACTCGTCACTGCTAAATGCACTCCCTCATGAGCTTGGCACCACTCTGTGAAAGACCTGTGAAAGCAAGCCAACTCTTGTTTGGATTGCCCTTCGTCAAGTCTGGAAAAAATTAAGAGGAGAGATAATTTTAACAGTGCTGTGACTTCCAAGCTAGCTAGATAACAAATTGGGCTAACAAGGACTGTAATTAGAAATGTCTGCTCAGAAAGTTCACCATGAAGCCAAGTTCTCCTAACAAGAAACTTTCTGTAATATTAATATGCTTAATATCTCCCCTTCATTTTAACTGGAAATCTGAAGTCAACACTTTCTTCATTTTTCTTGGTTTCAGTTAATCTCCCAGCAAAAGTAACCTAATTATACTGACTGTATGATTGCTTTGACAGAAAGCACGTTAATTTAAAGTACTGTTTAACATAAAGCTGCCTGCCATATAATTACACTCCATTCACATGTTTACTAATCTTCCTCAATATAGTTGATTTCTGTTATTAGCCTCAACATTTTGTTAACATCTAAAACACTGGAGATCTGCTTTGCAAACTCCAATAAACAAGCAAACCTGACAGTACATAAGTGTTCCATAATGGTCAATGTGAAAAAGAAAAATCTTTGTTATTACTCTTGCATTTAAAGAGGATTTGAAACTAGTTGCAGTACTTAAATGTCTAACTCCATTCTCACTGCCAAAACCCTCACTTAGAGCTACTGTGTGCATGCAGTTCACCAGGGTGTTGTTTTCATCTTTCGAACGCTGATGGAGCTTAGTAAAAATGGAACACATTGTAAGCTGCCTGTGAGCAATAAAAAGATAATGTGTATACATAAGATTGTTCTTCTCATATGCTAAGCACCTGGTAAAAATTCTAATCTGGGAAGTTAACATACTAGGCCTAGACTGTAAACTAAGTTAACTCAATGAAAGACGTGCATGCATTCAGTATTTCCCAGCTTATCTAGATAACTCACTCCAGCTAACTTTGCAAGGGGAATGTAAACAATTACACGTCCCCACACACAAATACATTCCTCCCTCCTTTTCTGTTGAAGCTAAAGGAGAACATGGAAAGAATTCAGCTGGAAGATGCTGGTCGAAGGAAATATATTGGAGAGACAGAAGAAAAAACATGAAGGGAATTAGGAAAGAAGAGAAAGTACAGGTTTGCTGTGTACTTTTATCTCTCTTTTTTCCTTTTTTTTTTTAAGTTCTTTTATTTTGTACTGATAGTCCAGTACAAACAGTTTAAACGTCAGAAACTCAGTACAGTGTCTGGGCCCCAGAACAGATGGATAGGTCTTTCCACTTCCAACCAGAGGAGCTGAATGGCAGATCTCACTCTAAGCTCTTGCTCACACCACAGTACCTTTGGGATCTGGAGTGGTGACTCTGCTGCTGGACTACAGAGCATTTAAGGAGGATTTGAAACTAGGGCTTTGAGGAGAATCAGAGGGGAAGGTTGTTTCTTTCTTTGAAAAGGGCCCAGAAGAGGCACTGCTCTCTGCTACATCCTGTATGGACAGAAGGTGGATTCCAGTTGTGCACTTTGGGAAAGCAATCAGGAATGCCTCTCCACAGAACACAACTGCTGGGATCTTGGGTTTGTTTTGCTCCTTTCTCAGATGCCCTTGAAGCCCTGAAAGGAGGAAAGCACGTGTCATTGCTCACAGATCAACATTTTCCCTGTGATTTCCAAAAGGTGCTCTGAGTGAGGATCTGCACTTTACGACATTTATACCAGATTCCTCTTTCCAGTCCATTACCCTCTATCATTTTATTTTGAGTAAGTATGCAGTCAGTCAGAACTGTTTATTTATAGCTGTAGATTTTCATGGCTGTATAAATTAGATGTTATTACTGAATGAGATGCCCGCCCACTCACCCAGTGCAGCTGTACAGCAATCCTTTCATGCTGCTCCACAGTGCAGTCTCAATGGGGAGGGAAAGGATGTTCTCCCAGTCAGACGGAGGGACTGCTGCTTAAACCCTTGGGCGAAAAAACAGCAATTAATTTTTTCCACGGTGCAATCTGCAGTATGACAACCACAATTAACTAATACTACTTAGACCTGCCACTTGAATTTGGCAGAGAGAGAAAATGAAGGATTAAATTCACCTGAGGAGAAAAAAAACCCCACCTAAACTAGAACCTACCCCTGGACTTTTGTTTTATAAGATTAAGTGGTTTTACTTCGGAGGGAGTGAGGGGGATGGGAACAGTAAGGGGAGGTAAGAGCAAAATTGGTTGTTATTTGAGAGAGAGCACCGTCAGAAAACAGGGACTCATCCCATACACACACACACAGATGTCTCCAGCAGAAACAGCTGGATAGCAATATCCACCACCATTAGGAACTTTCATCTTAACTCACACCTTTGTAACAGTTTACTCCCACAAAAAGCATAGGCAAGTGCTACTTTATTCCCTCCCCTGTTTCCCACACAAATTTCTTGGTTTGGGTCCCTGCCAGAGCTTCAGGGTCACAATCTGACCTCAATAACATAATTTAGGATTGTTCCAAGCCTTCAGTGGAAGTACTGACGATTTACTTTGATGGATATGTAGCCAGAATCTGGCATGCAGAAAATATGCATTTACATTCTACCAAAGTGTCTAAAATAGTTGCCCAGGGACACTGAAATTCATTTTGAGACCTTGTATTCACTTGGCAGAGCACATAATTAAATATTTTGTGCCACAAAATTAACCAGAGTCTCAGGGGTCTGGGTAAGAGAAGGCTTAGAATCAACCATGAGAGCCAAACTAAGACCCACTTCCCAGGCAAGTTATTAATTAAATATTGGAAAAAATAATTGCATTCATATTATGAACTCATGTACGAGTTCATAATATTTTTTGTTAGTATTTAATCTTACTGATTATCTCTAATAACCTTTTACCTCAGAGGAAGAGGTTATGGGCTGGGTGGATTCATACAAATAACACCAAAGAACTAAACTCCTTCTCACAGCTAAGACCTGTTTGTCCTTGAATTAACCATTTGGAAAAAAAATCAGGTAAAAACCAAATACAATTCCAATAGGCCAGAGCTTTTAACAAGTGGTCAAAAGCTCCAAAGCAGATTTTTTTGCCTTTTTCAAGTCTCCAGAGGCCTTACCCTGTAAGGAGTTCAACGTTTCTGAAAAGCAACCCAAATACCTAAAGTGTTTGATGTCAATACACTTCAGTTTAGCTTCCAAACACTGGTGTTGCTTTTAAAAGCAAGGGTTTGAGTTAAACCTCTAGGATGGGGCCCAATAATAGTTCTGATTTTTAAAACTGAATACTTGCTGTTTCAACTGCCACCTTCTATCAACTGTTCTCAAATCCCTTAAACAAACCTTCAAGTTCCTTTAGGCTTGAGAGGGTAATTTCCCTCACTACCCGGAGAACAGCACATAGATAAGAGAATAATGCTTTATTCTATACCCCAAAAAACCAGAATTACCTCCTTGGGAGCAGTCTCAGTGCTGAGTCAGAGCTCACACAGGCTGTGGTTACATGACAGCCACATGCACCCATGGCTCATCCACAGCAGGGCTGGCTCACTGTGCCCAGGCAGCAGTGCCCGAGTGGGAAATGAGGACGTGTATATAAGAAGAGACGCTCCATGGTTAAGCATTTCTTTTCATCAGGCTTTTCTAGATATGGACAGAGAGAAGGACAATTGTGGAAATGTGCCTCAAAAAGGGAAGAACCACACTTTGAATCATAAGATCATTAAGGTTGGAAAAGACCTCCAAGAACAT